>NC_090063.1:14559086-14769996 GCF_038355195.1 Osmerus mordax | reverse complement strand
GAGAGAGAGAGAGGAGCAGAAGGTGAAGAGAGGAACAGGAGATGAGGAGGGAAAGAGGAGTATTCTGGGGGAAAGGAGAACCAAGGCTCAGAAGCAAGATAACATACTATTAGGAGCATAGTTGGGGCACACGCACACAGGCACACACACACACAGGCACACACAGGCACACACACACTCCCACAGAACAGGAGTGGGAGCCATTTTAGAAGTACATTAAGACTGAAGGAATCCGGCATGAAATGGAAAGGATTCCATCACCTTCTTTATGAAAGCCTGGGGCTTATACACACACATAAACAGACACACACACACACACACACAAACACACACCCATCTCAGGCCCTAAGCCTCCTCGGCCTCTGTGAGAGTCTAATCCAAACATCTTCTGTTCTGGCGGCCAGCAGTCTACATTTACATTTACATTACATTTAGTCATTTAGCAGACGCTCTAATCCAGAGCGACTTACAGTAAGTACAGGACATTCTCCCCGAGGCAAGTAGGGTGAAGTGCCTTGCCCAAGGACACAACGTCATTTTGGTTGGCATAGCCGGGAATCGAACTAGCAACCTTCTGATTACTAGCCCGATCCCTAACCACTCAGCCATCTGACTCCCCGTCTAAACTAGTCTAAACTAGCTCTGCTCAGTGTAAACTAGCTCTGCTAAGGGTGTGTATACGTGTGTGTGAGTGTGTGCATGTGTGAGTGTGTGCGTGTGTACATGTGTGCTGCCTACCACACCTTTTTACAAGTTACTGCAGCCCTCAGGTTCCCAGGTTAGGAGCCCTGGTTAGTGTGTGTGTGTGTGTGCGTGCGTGTGTGTGTGTGCGTGTGTGTGTGTGTGGGGGGGGGGGGGGGGGGGAGGGGAGGGGGGTCTCTCTGAGCTCTGGGTTGTTTTCACATACTGGGTTCACCATCTGGATCTGTGTCTCTTTAACACTGCAAAGCACCAAAACAAACTCACCGCTAAAGCCTCGAGGTGTGTGCATGTCTGTGTTATTACTGTAACTGTAAATAAAAAACAAAACTGTCCATTGTAAGAAAATGTTCTTCTTTAACCTTTTGAAATAAAACGTGTTTATGCTTGATTCATTCAAGTGCAATAAAGTTGAAATGAAAGTACACCCTGAAGTATTTTTGCCATGTTTTAAACCCAGGGCTACCATGAAAACACGAGCATGTTGCAATCTCCTGGGCAGCTAACTGAAGATATAAATAATTAAAACGTTATTCATCAACACATGCTTCTTCCCTTAAACTGCTGAGTACCCAAGAGTCTGTGAAGTGAGACAGTGAAGGATTTGAGAAACAATGAAAGATAAAGAACAAAAGTGAAAAGACCCCCCCCTCTCTTAGCCCTCCCTCTCCTTACTCTCCCTCTCTTCTTCTGTCTCCATCTCCTTCTCCTTACCCCTCTCTTCTTCTTCCTCTCCCTCTCCTTCCCCTCCCTCTCCTTTCCTCCTTCTCCTTCTCTCTCTCCCCTCCCTCCCTCAGTCTCCCTCTCCTCCTCACTCTCCTTCTCCTTGTGGGTTCTTGGAGGGATCCAATCCCTCCTCTCCTCTCCCTCCCCCGTCCTCTCCCCTCTCCCCCTTTCCCTCCCCCTCTCTGGTATATTCAGTGTTAGAGATCTTGCAGGAGAGGCAACCCTTCACCCCCCCCCCCCACCTCTCTTGCCCCTCCCCCCTCCAACAGATCCTGCAGGAGAGGCAATCTGACCCAGGGCAGGAAACCATCGTCCTGTTATTCCTGGCAGCCAAGAACGCGGCCTGTGTTTTACTATTTATTCACCAAAGCCCTCGTTCCATATAAATCAGGGGTGAAGAGGCAGTACCAGGCCTTGCACGCCATTACACCAGCCACAAATGTCCTTGGACAAGGCAAAAGGGTAAATATTTGAGTGAATTGGCAGAGTTGAGTGGAGAGGATGTGCGCTGCCAAAATTGAGAGCTGGTGGGTGGATTGAAGTGAAGGCAAGGGAGGTGTGGGTCAAATTGAAGATTTACCATTTATTTGTGTTACTCAGAACCAGTAGCACACGTCATACCTTATTAGAGTCCTTTGTAATACAGTCATTGTCGTTTTCCTAAAATTGTTTAATTATTACTTTTTTTAATTGAGGTTTAATCACAATTGTGGACAGGTCACCATGTCCTGAGTATGCTCAATAGCCAGCCAGACACTCGAGTCCACTTTAGGCAAACGTAGGTGAACCCCTACTGCAGGTAATATAGGTAAACACTTCAATTTCTCCAACATAGAGCACATTGAAAAACAAAAGACCACTGAGCTATCCTTCCACCGTTTGCCGGTAAATGGGTTTGGGATTATTCAAGGTTTTTCAACATTTTCTAAATATGTTTTGGGTATTTTTCAGTTTTATTGGACAGAGGCAGTAGAGGCCGACAGGAAATAAAAGAGAGAGAGAGAGAGAGAGAGAGAGAGAGGGGAAGACATTCAGTAAGTGCCTGAATTGGAATCAAACCCAGGCCACCGCATTACGGCTTCAGTCCGTTTGGCACACGATCTACCCGGTGAGCCGCTAAGGTGCCCCAGCCTTGGAGAGAAGGTAAAAGTGAGATAACAGCCATGCGTTTGTGCACTAAATCAGAGAGAAATACACCGATCCTAAATCACCCAAATCCTCCAAGGGGTTATGGGGAAATGTTGCTGGTCCGAAACCCCCCACCCTCCTGTATGTGGCTTTGGATTAAAGCATCTTTCGAAAGAACACATCATTACACATAATAAAAGACCTCCCGGATGGCTGCCTCACTCACTTAGCTGTGTCCCATCACTGTCGTCGTTAGGAGATCCAGGCCAGAGGCTCGACGTGTTTCTGTCCTCGGAGGATTGTAACTGTCAGATCTTCCAGATAGCGCCCAGGCGCTGAGATGGTGCAGCACTCACTGTTTAAACACACTGAGCCATTAGCATGTCATATTGGGGCTTTGCAGACCTCAGGTGTGTGTGTGTGTGTGTGTGCGTGTGTGTGTGTGTCGGCCAGGACCTCATCCTTCCATCTTCCCGTCCCACCCGTCTCCCCACCCTCTCTCTCCTCTCCCTCCACCTGCCCTTTCCCCCTTGGCCCTACCTTCCCCTGTGCCCTTCCCCACACGCACCTCCAGGATGTATGAACCCAAGCCCTGACATGGAAACCTGTCACAAGCTCGTATGTCACTCATTGCCTCTTTAACCCAACACTTTAGGAGGGAAAAGCTCAAAACATTACCCCTCAGCAGACCTTGACCATGTAGACCCCCCCCCCAGGAAACACCTACCTCCCAGGTCACTTAGAGGCCATGGTCTCTGAGACGCCCCAGAAGTATAATAATATTGTATTACATTGCGTAATTGATAAAGAGGACAAATGTTATAGTTTTTGTTTTCACAGCGTGGAGGGCTGGAGGCGTGTGGAAACACAAGGCTCCCTTCTCCCATAAAACCACAGCAAGAGGAACACTGGGCTCTAAGCCAATCAGAACAAGCACAGCAACTCTAAGGTGTCCCTCGGCCAATTAGAGCAAGCAGGGCTCCTCAGAGGTCTCAAAGCCAATCGGAGAGAGCATAACATCTCCGAGTAGGCCTCCAGCCAATCAGTGCGAGCGTGGCAGCTCTGAGAGGTGTCCCTCTGCCAATCAGATGAGTCTCCAAGCATTGGTTTCAGAGGGAGTATCTGGTATCAGCCCTCCTGCACATGTTCAGTCTGAACATTTTATAGAAAGCACAGATGTTTACGAGGAGATGCATATGAGTTTCAGTCTCAACTAAGAACTGGACCTGAGTCTGGACCTGACGGAGAGAGAGAGTTACGTAAAAGGATAGAAAGTAGAAAGGGTACAAGTGCTTTGAAACAAAGAAAGATAAAGAGACAAAAGGACAGAGAGAGATGGAGAGAGAGAGAGAGAGAGAGAGAGAGAGAGGAGAGAGAGAGAGAGAGAGAGAGAGAGAGAGAGAGAGAGAGAGATTAGTTGCCGAGCACATTATCTCCCAGAGAGTGAGACTGTGTGGGTGTGGAGAATCTGTCCCACCTTACTGTTGAAGGTCTGTCTCTGTGTCTCTACCTCACACACACACACATAGACACACACACTCACACACACAATGACACATACACACACACCCTGTCACACACATACATTCACAGGCCAGATGGATGGAAAGCATAGCTAACAGTGAGTCATACTACTCTGAGATCAACACCACAGTGAACTTAATGTCCCTCTCCCCCTCCCCCTCCCTCCATCCCTCTTCCCCTCCCCCCTCTGTTATGGTAGGTAAGGTGGACTGTGGGGTAGTGGCAGTAAGGTAGTTATGGTGGATGGTGGGGTAGTTAGGGTAGTCAAGGTGGGCTGTGGACTAGTTAGGGTTGTTAAGGTGGACTGTGGGGTAGTTAGGGTTGTTAAGACAGGCTGTACGATAGTTAAAGATCCTGTAAAGTGGAATTGAAAACGAGTTTTAAGTTCACCACACCACAGAAGAATGTGTTATTAACTACCCATGCAAATTCGAATGAAAAAAAAACATTGACAAGTATGTTAAATTAGGCTTTGAAATCGTGAGAAAATCAGCAGTCTTCTCTGCTTGAGACTAGGGGGGCATGTTGCCTGAAGGAGCTGAAGCTCCGCCACCTCTCTCAAGTACCTACAACCCAGATAATGGCCGCTACGTCAAGCCGAACAAAACAGTATAGAATTAAAATGTATTTGTTCAATGAGTGAAACATACAGATGCATATAAATGAAGCTGGTTCCCCTGAGCTGTAACACAGGAGTAAAAATGGACACCAGAGACAGTGAACTCTCCAACTACTTCTAGCACATTAGCTACCATTTCACCAAAATACCATCATTCTACACCGAGTAGCCTAATTTTCAAGTTAGCGGTTTGCACTAACACATAGCAGAGATACCTCTGGAAAAGTTATCTAGTATAATTATAACAAGCACACTGAGTGATGAACTGCTGGTGGCGGTGGATGGTCCAGGTGCGACCGGAGGAGGAACGGCCGGTAGGGCGATGCTCGGTACGGCTCCGCGCTGCAAGAGAAGCCGTGTGTTGGTGAACACCGTCTGTCTCTGGTCCATGTTAAAACTGTCCGCCGTGAAATGATCACTGCAGAGGCGGCTGTTGGAGTTGATGCGAAGGATCAACAGGATTACAGGATCTTTAAGGTAGTTAAGGTGGACTGTGGGGAAGTTAGGATAGAGTGGGCTGTGGGGTAGTTAAGGTAGTTAGGGCAGGCTGTACAGTAGTTAGAGTAGTTATGGTGGACTGTGGGGTAGTTAGGGTAGTTAAGGTGGAAAGGTGGGGTAGTTAGGGTAGTTAAGGTGGGGTAGTTAGGGTAGTTAAGGTGGGGTAGTTAGGGTAGTTAAGGTGGGGTAGTTAGGGTAGTTAAGGTGGAAAGTTGGGGTAGTTAGGATGAAAAAAAAAGATGGAGTGAGGTGAGATGATATCAGACGCAGGTCTAATGGAGACGGAGTCGCCAAGCAGCCATGACCGAAAGTAACATCCCATAATGGGACGTTGCCATGCCAACGAGCATGCTCCCCCAGTCGAGCAGAGCGTTTGAGTGGCACTGCAGCGTGGCCGGCGCCGTGGCAACGGGAAGAGCTCCAAAGGGGTGAAACCGTGGCAACCGCATCTTGGTATGAATGGATGAAAACAGCATTGGTACTAAAACGCACAGGGCACAAACACAACAATAGTCACCCACTCAGTCTCCCACACAGAAACATACAGTACACAACGTTTAACAATTCATTTTTTGTCATTCCATTTTTATCCAAGGCTGCATATAATCTGTGCCTGTTGATAGCACAGCATTTAACCAAGGATAGAAGTGCACAGTTTTAACAGTATTCAGGTGGTCAAGGAAAGATTAGCCTCAACCAGGCAAAGTAGTCCCATCTGACGGTGTAGCAATAACACCACAGCTGGTACATACAGACACACAGTACTGAAGGGGGCAGGGGTCTGTTTTGCTGGCGTTGTTTGGGATCTTATCAGTGTTTCCACCTGCCATCAGTGTGTGCACGTGTGTGTGTGGGGGCGTGTGCATGTGCATGTGTGTGTGTGTGCACGTGCATGTGCATGTGTGTGTGTGTGGCACTTTCATGTATGTGTGTGTGTGCACTTTCATGTGTGTGTGTGTGCACGTTCATATGTGTGTGTGTGTGTGTTCACTTGCATGTGTGTGTGTGTGTGCACGTTCATATGTGTGTGTGTGTGTGTGTGTGCACTTGCATGTGTGAGTGCGTGTGTGCACGTTCATATGTGTGTGTGTGTGTGCACTTGCATGTGTGTGTGTGTGTGTGCACGTGCATATGTGTGTGTGTGTGTGTGTGTGTGCACTTGCATGTGTGTGTGTGTGTGTGCACGTTCATATGTGTGTGTGTGTGTGTGTGTGTGTGTGTGCACTTGCATGTGTGTGTGTGTGTGTGCACGTGCATATGTGTGTGTGTGTGTGTGTGCACTTGCATGTGTGTGTGTGTGTGTGCATGTGCATATGTGTGTGCGTGTGTGCACGTGCATATGTGTGTGTGTGTGTGTGTGTGCACGTGCATATGTGTGTGCGTGTGTGCACGTGCATATGTGTGTGTGTGTGTGTGTGTGTGCACGTGCATATGTGTGTGTGACCCCCAGGAGGCAGGAGGCGCCGTGCTGCAGTACGCTGGTTAAGCTGCCATCAGGAACCTGCAGCTAACGCTATGCTCCACCACCCGCCTTCAAACGCTCATTCAAATTCACTCAAGCTTTATTGGCTTGACGGTCGCCACCCTTATTACTGGCAGTTTGTTAACTAGCCACGCCATTATTCTACAACTATTGCACAACAATGGAAAACAACAAAGTAATCGGAGGAAGGGAAAAAGGGAGGTGGGAGAGAGGGTGAAGGGAGAGAGGGTGAAGGGAGAGAGGGAGAGGAGAGAGGGTGGAGGGAGAGAGGGAGAGAAGGAGAGAGGGTGGAGGTAGAGAGGGAGAGAAGGAGAGAGGGTGGAGGTAGAAGGAGAGAGGGTGGAGGTAGAGAGGGAGAGAAGGAGAGAGGGTGGAGGTAGAAGGAGAGAGGGTGGAGTTAGAGAGGGAGAGAAGGAGAGAGGGTGGAGGTAGAAGGAGAGAGGGTGGAGGTAGAGAGGGAGAGAAGGAGAGAGGGTGGAGGTAGAAGGAGAGAGGGTGGAGTTAGAGAGGGAGAGAAGGAGAGAGGGTGGAGGTAGAAGGAGAGAGGGTGGAGGTAGAGAGGGAGAGAAGGAGAGAGGATGGAGGTAGAAGGAGAGAGGGTGGAGGTAGAGAGGGAGAGAAGGAGAGAGGGTGGAGGTAGAAGGAGAGAGGGTGGAGGTAGAGAGGGAAGAGGGTGGTGGGGTAGGTACTTTGTTCCTAGCAGGGCACAGGTGCTTGCCTGATCCCTGCTCCACTGAGCTGTGTCTGGGTGTCTGGTGTGCGACTGCAACGTGGGTGCATGTTTGTGTCTATGTGTGTGGATATGTGTGTGTGTGTGTGTGTGTGCGTGCCAGCTGTACCCGTGTGTGTTGAAGGTAACTGGATGAGCAGCATCTGAAGACTGGCTGGTCTGCAACTCACTGTGGTGACACACTCTACTCTGTGTTCAGCATGTGTGTACTCCAATCCTGTACACACACAGGGTACAAAGTGAAGTGAAGTTATCTTAGGGTCGTATCGTTCGTGAGCACAAAGTATGTATTTGAACACGAACCCTTCTTCCAGCTCACCTTCCCAGCTCACCCTCTGGGGAGGGGGGTCTAGCTCAGTGGTAACTATCTGACTGCAGATCAAGAGGGTAGCAGGTTGAAATCCCCCCCACCCCCCACCATCTGTCCAACGCCCACGTCCTCCCTCATCCCCATGCTACACAGAGTTCACTTCCCCCTCCCGTCCCTCATCCCCCTGTCCCTCCCCCCCCCCCCATATTTCAATATAGAGTTCACTTTGCCTACTACGGCCCCCTCCACCCCCCTGTCCCCCCACCATCCCCCCTGTCCCCCTGTACCCCCTACATCACAAAGAGTTCACTTTGACACTTTCTCTCTCTCTTTGACTGCTATCCATATTCATCATTTGCAACCTCTCTCTGAAATCATCTTTACATGTCTGTGACAGGTTTGAATATCGCCCAGGCATCTCCCAGACAGCTGGACCCAGGGAGAGAGTGTGTGTCTGGGGCAGGCAGCCAGGGGTACCCAGGTGTGCTGGTGGAGGTACCCAGCTGTGAGACCACCAGGCATGACTCATAACCAGGTCCCCTCCAACCCTGTCACCCTGTCAGTCACGGCCGACGGAGATCTCAGCAGGGCACCCGGCATGGAGGAGAGGGGTGTGTGTGCGTGTGTGAGGAGGATTGGCAAGGGAGTGTGTGGTACAAGGGACAGTAAACAAAGTGTGTGTGTGTGTGTCTGTGTGTCTGTTTAAGAGAGAGTGGGTTGGTGGGAGAGAGGGAGAGAGAGAGAGAGAGAGAGAGAGAGAGAGAGAGAGAGAGAGAGAGAGAGCACATATGTGTTCATTTCTCAGCTTGTGAGTGTGTGCTGTAAAATGGAGAGCCTTTTTTTGCATTTGGCGAGAGCCGTTGTGTGGATGCCTGTATGTGTGTGTGTGTGTATCTGTGTGGGTGTAACGCACTATTGAAGAGCACTGAGAAGTGGTGAGAGAATGCATGATCACTCAGCATAAACTGATTGTCTGACTACTCGCTCAATTCTTCTCCTTTTCCCACAATTTTTTCTTGTGTTTTCCTTGTATCTCGCTCTCTCTCCGTCATCCCTCACTCCTCCACACTCCTGTTCTCCTGGCCTCTCAGTTGACATTATATCTCCCTCTCTCTTTCTCTCCATCCCTTCTCCTGCCATCTCTCTCTCCTTCTCCATATGTCCCCTTTCTGTCTCTCCTCTTCTCCTGCCCTCTCCTGTCTTTGTCATTCATTGCGTCCAGTCATGCGAAGTGCATAGTCTCAGGACTCTGCCTGGGACCGCATGTTGTGTTGGAATGAGCTATTATTCCACTCCGAAAGGACAAGAGCCTTCTCCTGCCAATGCCCTGATTCCCTCCTTTTTCCTTTTCTCCCTTCTCTCTCGCCTCTTCCTCCTCTTCTGCTCTTCCTCCTCTTCTCTCTTCCCTCCTCTTCTCTCTTCTATCGTTCTATAGTTCCTCCTCTCCGCCCTTCGATCTATCCTCCATTCCTGTCCTCCTTTCTTCTATCCTCCCATCTGCTATTCCTTTCCTCCTTCCTCTCTTTCCTCGTCTTCTATCATTTTTCCTCTCCACCTTTCTGTACTCCCTCCTCTCCTCTCCTCTCTCCTGCTCTTCTCCATCCTCCTCCCTTTCCTCCCATCCTCCCCTCCTCCTCCAAAGAGACAGAGAGAGGACAATGAGAGAGAGAAAGACCATTCACCGAACATCATTAAACTGACGGAGTTGATGCACACCGCTAATGGACCCATGTGTGTTGTACCGAAGATGAGGGACAACACAATGGAGACGAGGATAGATGTTGATATGCGAATGCTAATGATGCTAAATAGCTGTGAGTAACCGCTCTAAAACCGCCCCGTTCCCCGGCTCCCATTTATACAAGGCCACTAATTTGATTGAGAAGAACATAAAAAACGAGGCGTAGAATGCAGTCAATAAAACATTAAATAGAGATCATGGACTTAATGTTACTCTGCAGATAAATACCGCACCGAACGCGAAACTCGACGACGCGGTCATTTAAATTATCACCCCCGGATATTAGAATTAACCACAACGAGCAATTACGGAGGCTGGGGCTATTAGCTAGAAATGTCAATCTAATTATGCGTGGGGATAGCCCATTAGCAGGTAATCCGGGAGCGCGCCTGGTGTACCGATGAGCGGCAGAGCTGCCCAGGAGAAATGCTGCCTATCCCGCCCGGACTTCTGGACGCTGCACCCCGCGCGTGGAAAATCTAACAACAGCAGCATGCAAAGGTCAACCTGCCATGCCTGATAACATTCATGTTCAGCACGTCAATTATGATCCACAGCTGCCGAAGTAATTATAGACAAAGCCCTGGGTGCAGGTTGGAGTCGTGTGTATGTTTGTGTGTTAGTGTGTGTGTGTGTGTGTGTGTGTGTGTGTGTGAGTGCGTGTGTGTGTGTGAGAGAGAGAGAGAGAGAGAGAGAGAGAGAGAGAGAGAGAGAGAGAGAGAGAGAGAGAGAGAGAGAAAGAGAGAGAGAGAGAGAGAGAGGGGGGGGGGGGAGGTGGGGGGGTTGAGGTATGTGTTTGTGTTCAGCCACGGTGAATACACACTGCTGAAGGTAATTCACGTCAATTCACTGCAGCACGGAGCATCTTACCTCCTGCCCCCCCCCCCTCCCCCCACAGAGGGTTTTTGGTTGGCCATAGGTGCCGATATATGGGCATCTGTGAAGCCCTCTGTGACATTGCCTGTAAAAAACACTGAAGCTGCAAAGCATAGAAAATGTTTTTTTTTTATCATGTATTTTTTGATAAGGCCACGGAGCACACACATAACGTACGCTGAAACGAATTTCACCGTACGAATTTCACCGTTTTATTAGCTAACATGTGTTCCACGCACACGGAAGAAGACATACCTGCACGGCCTCGGTGCTCGTGATTTACGAGCGCGTCACGTCAGCAGTCTCGTGTGTGTGTGTTTGGATGTGTGCGCGTTTATGTGTGTCTGTGAGTGGGGACGGACAACAAGCATGTTTTATTTTCATTACCCTGTCTAAGTCGCTAGCACGACGAGAGGGATGCGATCACAGATACACATCCAGAACGCGAGACCGACAGAGGCTTTCATAAGGAAGCACATATACAACCTGACACGATGATGGATGAAGTCTGGAACAGGCACGTTTCTCCATCCGAATGACCGAAAATACGTGTTTTTTTTATCAACCGGAAACAAATTTTACCTTTGTTTATTTGATATGAAGGACTCCAGGGGGAGAGCTTTGTGTGTGTTGAGTGCACAGGGTGAACGACTGAATACCTTGTGTGCTTCTGCATGCTTCTCAAATACACTCAGATGAAACCCTTGGCCATGTTCTGACTCAAACACTTACTCAGGCCCATCTCCCGGAAACAAAGGCTACCCTTTCACCACATCTTGTCCTGAGTTTCAACTAGGTTCATAACAACTAGGTTCTAGCTTCCTCAGCTTTTATGTGACTAATAAGAGCCCTCCTGTAATTTCCAACCTGGTCTTTCTCTCTCTCTCTGTCTCTCTCTATTCTCTCTCACAATCTCTCTGTCTCTTTCTGTCTCTCTCTCACACACGCACACACACACAAGGGCTGAGCCGAGTGTGTGTTCCTGCCATGACTCATATAATGGTTGTGAGATGGCAGATGGAAGGAGAGCAGACCCTAGGACCGGACGCCTGCTAGACACCACGACCAGCCAGAACGGCCAGGGCCTCGGATGTGGTACCGGGTTCATGAGGTGTTGCTGGATGAGTACCGAGGGGCTCTGCTCATGAGGTAATCCACTTTTTCATTTCCCCGTCATCCCTGTGAAGGGCGACTGGTCGTCCAGAGCCGCCGGTGTGTCGCTGGGGGCCCTGAGGTAAGTTGGTAACAGCGACGTATGGACTGTGAGATCGAGTTCTCATCTCTCCGTCACACGCTGAAATGACCCCGCAAGGACAGCTAAGGGGAACTTATTTTCAACCCCTAAAACTCAGCTTATGTCATTTCCATGCCCTATCAAATACCCCTCGGCCTGACCCACGATTAACATTTGCCAAAAGGAAATGGTTTTCTGTCAACAGATTCTTAATGTGTTTTGTGATGTGTCACGGCTCAGATATATGAAGTCTTCACACCTCATAAATTCTCTGAAATCATTCTGTGGTTTTACAAACGACACGTTAGGACAAAGAAGGTTGTCATTCGACTGTAATGGCTCCGGACACTATGTCACAAAGGGCAGATATATCTCCTCATTATTCCATGCAAACCGGGAACGTTTTATCATGTCATAAAGCTTCAGAAGCCACGGAATACTGTTCAGTACAGCATCACGAGTGATCTGAATAGAAAATAGTTGTTTTGAACCAGTTGTCAGATTGAATAATACTACGTTGAACAGAATACATGTCAAACATAAAAACAGACATCTCTGGTGCAGAACACTTGGGTTCAGCCAGGATGTGGCTTTGGTTTCACACATAAAAGGAGGCAGGCACACCTTGATAATTAGGTAGTCGTGTGAACTCTTGACGTGTGTCTCATGAAACCTGTTCAATCTTTCCCAAGACAAAAAAACGAATTCCTGATAATTGCACAACACTTTTGACACTTCCAGCGAGGTATCCAGCAGCTTGTCGGAGGCTGCCAGTCAAACGCAGCACGCTCACTGCTCGGAACATTAGACAGGTACAAAATCTGAGCGAAAAATAAATGGTCCTTTTATATATAGACATATATGTTTGTTTTCTTTTTCTTTGTGGGGAATGAAAAGTCAGCAGAGTTGAGAAACAACTGTCCAATCATGGTAATTGGACCTTCACTGCAGGCAAACAATGTCAGATAATTGTTCCTCTTTTCTAGCATTACCATATCACTACTCAAACCAAGCAGTGAATAACTGGAATCAGTGGAACAGGTGTTGAAGGATGGTGACAAGAAACAATCAAAACAGGTGCCAAGATACCATACACCCAACTGTGTAAGAAGAGCACACTCTGTTCCTGCCTCTTATGTGCTGTAGTTAAGTGGATTACAACGACTTGTTGGAGTCCAGGTCAATCCGTCCAACTCCTTGGACAAGATGATGTCAAAATGGCTGTTCATAACCTCCGCAGTCAGTTTGATAAAACTTCATTCAGAAAAACACACCAACCCTCCTTTTTTTCAATCCGTTTTCTCTTCGTTAGCATGAATCCATGTGAAACAGAGAAACACAGGGTTGATTCAGTCAAACAGCAGGATGCCTCTGTCAGATCCAGTCATGTCCTCTGGCTGGGGAAACACAGAGAATTCACTGGAAACTACGGAGGTGGACACACAGTGGGGGCCTGCGCTCTCCTCTCCAGCGCCCCCAACAAAACGACCCAGCCTCTCGGCTTCTCACCGGCAAAAATATGTGGAACAGTCGTCCGTCCCTCCAGGAGAGTCCGCCTGGGAGCATTCCAAACATCTCGTCGCTCACATCCCGTCGCTCACATCCCCCGTGCCACCAAGACGCGCCCAGACGGCAAACAGTCTGACACTCAGTCTGGCTGTGTCGTGCGGAGGGCTATCGCAACAGGCTGGAGAGGAAGGAGATGACTTCAAGGTTCTTCAGGGGTCGTCAGGGTTCATCTGGAGTCATTTGAGGACGGCATGCTGTATGTTCTCCCTCAGAGAACATCAGGTTCCTAGTATGAAGTGTCCGATCTTCCTCAACCTCCTGCCAAAATTAGAACAACGTGTATAGAGATTGGAATAGGGATGGGTATGGGGGGTGGGTATAGGGGGGGAATATAGGAATAGGTATAGGAGGTGGGTATAGGGATGGATATAGAGGATGTGTATAGCTCAGTGGTGGAGCACTTTATCTATAGATCAAGAGGTGGCAGTTCCTGACTCCGTCCAATGTGTTGTTTTGGATAAAAGTGCCTGCTAAACGAATACATGACATCGATACACCGGTCAACATGTGGCTGAGACAGAACTGTTAAAGCGATCCACATGGACCAATGAAGACCGACAGAAGGATTGATTTCGATATGAGATTGATTAGGTGCCAGTTGAGAGACGGCACCTAATCAATCTCCTCAGCTCCCAGATGGCAGGTTGTACTCCAGCAGTTCACGCTCTTCCAAACCTTGATATTCTGATGTACTTTCTGTATCCAAACACATAATAAAGACATGAAATCGTCCATTCAAAATGTTGAACGTATATGGGTTAGTTCTGTCCCTAGATCAGGCTGCCCACATACAACCTGTTCCGGATGACATATGAGCATCTTTAACAAATGGACCAGGATCAGTCTGTGTTTCTGCATTGGCCTGTTCTGTTCTGCTGTGCTTCAAACACTGGCCTGAGATCAGAAGATGAATATCAGTAGACAGCTAACAGGTACTGGGATCAACATTAAACCAAAAATCAAAGCCAGCAAACTTGAATCCTACATGATTTTCTGCAAAGCCTTCATTCACTGTCTTTCTCATTTGCTAATGAATTCCTCTTTTATGACTAAACGAAACATGGGTTATATTTATACTGTTATTTTATCAGACTCAGTCTTGTACGCTTTGCACTTTCTATACAACACCATCACTAGCTAGTCTGGTTTTAATTGCAATATGTGCATAAATACACATGAAAACGTTCATAACACACAAGTAGTTGATGCTGTGTGACCTTTAAATGACCCAGGAAGGGATCTGAAGGCCCAGCGCAGCTGTTTTTGACTATCTTCCTCTCTCCGGGTTCCCAGAGAGTTTATATGCCGGGCTGGAGCGAAGGAGAGCGGAGCGGAGGAGTGAACAGGCTAGTTAAGGGCTTGTTTGAGGAGAGCCTGGGTCCTGACAGAAGGATAACACTTCACCCCATTAGCTTCCAAACAGACCAGAGAGTGGGGCTGTAATGAGCCCGGCGCAGGAGCCTAGCCCGGCCCGGCCCGGTCCGGCCCGGCCTCACACAGCATCCCTCCGCACATCTGTCAAAGTGATGAGCAACAATAGCATTAGCTTTGGACAGGGAGCCTGTTTCCTGCTTCACTGGGGATAATGGCCCTAACCAATGCAATGCTAAATGAGTATCTAATTCTATAAAAGGCGGCCTGGTTGAAAGCATTGTTATGTGTCAATTACTCCAGAGCCCCGCTGTTCAAGTTCCCGTGATTTAGGAAAGTAATGTGAGACGCTGAGGACTCGGTTAGGAGACGGGGTCGTTTGCAGCTGTGTCTTGGTCCATCTGGGCTGCATGGCTGGTGATGGGTTATATGTAACGAGGCACCTTGGAGTGATTTGTTTGTAGTGACGTCTTCCTGGTCATAATTCTTGTCTTGTTATTGGTCCTGGTGTGGGGCTGCATGGAACAGGGGCATCCGAACGCCGCGAAATGGGAAGAGGGCAATGTATACCTCCTACCTGCTCTTTGTCAGTACAAATCATGCCATCTTCTTGAGTCATCTGTTTTCTTGAGTCATCCGTCTTCTTGACGCATACCTCCCACTCTCTGTACCTCCATCTCTCTATCTCTCTCTATCTCTCTATACCTCCCACTCTCTATACCTCCATCATTCCATCTCCTCCTTTCCCTCTCTCCCATCCGCCTGCTCTCACTTCGTTTATCTCTCCTTCTCTTCCTCCCTTTCTCTCTCAACTCCTTCCCTCCCTCCATATTCCCTTCCACCCCTCAGTCATTCCCTTCCTTGTTTCCTTCCTTTCCTCCCTCCCTTCTTTCCCCCATCTATTCTGCGTTCCTTCCTTCCTTCCTCCTTCTCTCCCTTCCTTCCTTCCTCGTTCCTTCCCTCCCTCCCGCCCTCCCTCTCTCCTTCCTCTCCCTCCCTCCGAGCTTTGGTGTGGCAGTGCAGTGGGCGTCCTGGTGAAGGTACTTCATTTCAGCCTGGTTCCTCTGTGGGCCCTGGCAGTCAGACTGAGACACGGAGTGCGTGTGATCAGCTGCAACACAGGTAATTAGCCTCCGCCATCGTGCCAGAGTGGCACACGCCAGCCTGACAGCCGGGAAAAAGCAGCCGGCCAGCCAGCCAGCCGGCCAGCCTCCGTGTGCTGTGTCACGCCTGGCAGCCTTGGAGAGGCGAGGACGATGGGAGCAGAGAACTGCAGCAGCACTGTGTGTTCACTTCCACCACTCTGAATACCGTCCTCTTATCAAAGCTAATTAATGATACCCTCTCCACGGAGACGGAGAGAGAGAGAGAAGAGGAGGAGGAGGGGATGAGAGGCAGAGAGGGAAACGAATCACTATCTAATTACCTCCTTCTCTTTCCCCTCACCCGCGCCTCCGTTCTCCCACAGACTCAGTTTCATGTTGTTTCATTCGTTCAATGTCCTCTTCCAACACGCTCTCTCCCTCCTTTGACACAAGACGGCCATTTTGACATCCTTCTTGTACAAAGAGCCAAGTAAACAAACGTTGTGTGAGGCTAGGAGATAATGGCCCCACAGGGAGTGTAGACAACCATGTGTTGCACAGCGTACATCGTTGTTATTAACCAAGAAAATAGGTTTTATGGTAGGGTGGGGTAGGGGGAACGGGTTCATCGCCTCTCTGAAATGCTGGCCGGTCAGTCCAAGATGTCCGCAAGCAGGAAGTGAAAAGACCTGGGAAAAATGTCAACACTGCAGGGAACAACTAGGCAGGATATGAGATTTCCAGGGACCACCTTTTAATATCTCACTGGTGGACAGAGTGTGTGTGTGTGCGTGCGTGTGTGTGTGTGTGCGTCTGTGTGTGTGTGAAAGAGAGAGAGAGAGGGCTGGGGATGTCTGTGTGTGTGTGTGTGTGCGTGTCTCAAAGTGATGTCTTACAATGACCTATAGGACTGGGACTCTCAATATCTCAACACCGCCAAGCTAGCCCTCTCAGGTATACTGAATATGACCTGGCCTCTGCAAGGTTAAACATACCACACCAGCAGGGATGCAGCTCAAACACCCCTCTAGAAGTAATCTGCTCCCCCCAGCCAGCTCGGTAAAGACATCTATTTATTCCATGGGACCAGGCCGGGCCGGGCCAGACCTGAGGCCTCTCAGGGGAGCCAGCGGGAGGCTGTGTTAAATGTGAAATGAAGATTGCAGCAAACACCATCGGTGCATAAAGGTCCTGAGGTTCAAACGATTTCTATTCTCCAGAAGGCTGCGGGACGGCTATTAGACACAGGGAAGGTATTTCGGCTGCCGTTGTGTATTTGAATGGATTCACAGAGAAATGAGGGATTGTAAGCAGGAACTCTCCCCTCGCTAAACGTTTTCACCCCCACCTCCTCCTGGTGACCGGGGGAGGCGACAGGCGTATCGATCAGCCCCAGGACCTGGTCCCTTCTGGAGGGCTTCCCAATGCTTTAACCCGCGGTCCTCTCTCCTGTGGCTCCATCCTGTACATGCTCCTTCTGGGGGAAACAAGTTTGAATATACTGTCCTATTATCAAAGCTAACGATGCCAACTCCACAGAGAGAGAGAGAGAGAGAGAGAGAGAGAGAGAGAGAGAGAGAGAGAGAGAGAGAGAGAGAGAGAGAGAGAGAGAGGAGAGAGAGAGAGAGAGAGAGAAAGAGAGAGAGAGGGATGGACAAGAATGCAATGGAGCGAGTTAAATGGAGAGAGGAGAAGGAAAGGAAAAGGAGAGAGGCGGAGAAAGAGAAGAGGTGGATTTAGCGACGAGATGGAGAGAGGAGAAAGAGGGAGAAACAGAGAGAGAGCGAGAGAGAGAAAGAAAGAGGAGATGAAGAGAAGAAATGTTGAAATCTGAGAGAGAGAGAGAGAGAGAGAGAGAGAGAGAGAGAGAGAGAGAGAGAGAGAGAGAGAGAGAGAGAGAGAGAGAGAGGAGGAGAGGCAAAGAGGGAAACAATCTATCTAATCACCTACTCTTCTCCTCCATTCTCCCGCGCAGAACGAGTCATACCAGCTTCCCAGCCGCCTCATCTTTCCAAACAACAACCAGCAGGCTTCCTTCCCAGAGGATAAAACCTCAAATATGACTGTTATTATTATTATTATTATTATTATATTCACTGGTCTGAACCCACACACAAACACACCTCCTCCCACAGGCCTGCCATTGAGGGAGACGAGACCCTGAGAATCCGTCTGTTCATACACATCACATCAAGAGCAAATATTAATGCTCAATTTCCTAGCAGTGGGCCATGCGCTAATGCATTTATCCTCTGCAAACAGCAATGTCACGCCAACTCTGGGGAGAGACGTCCGCTCAAATGTTATGAATAACTTGATCAAATTACACCGCGGAGGCAGGATGGGAATAACAAAGGGCCTGTCGCCACACAGCAGAACCAGGTGAGCAGGAACCACCTATCACCGTGCAGGGAAGCAAACATAACTGGTTAAGGACGGTCCGGAATGTTCCGTGTCACTCCGGAATGTTTCGGAATGCACCTTGTCACCTTGAAGAAAACAACTTTATACTGTTGATCATCTCACAAAAATGCTGAAAGCTAATCAGTAATGATTCTCTTTTTTTGGTTAATTTGTATCGAGTGGGATGGGAATATATGTGCAAGAACTTCAGGAGCAAGCATCCGGTTATCATTTCTTGGCTATGAATTAAGTTACGTATAAGACTTTCTTGGCTACGCCTATTCTCTGAGTAGCAGTAATCAAACGCATAACTGTTCCCTTTGATAAAGCCTAACTTCAATCACACAAATGGGATCCAGGTCTCTTCATTATGCTGCAGCCAAGGCTGAGAAGCAGTTGGGGATTTTTCACAAACATCAACCAGAGACAACTCCAGAGTGGCTCCGTTCTCTCTGAAACAGGTCCCAGAAAGAGTTCTCTCCACACACTAATTCAATTACAAATCCAATATATTTTCTCCCGATGCCAAATGTCAAGCTGTGCCTGAGTTAGTCCTGCATGCAGCATCAGCTGGTTAAGGAAGTGTGGCAGGGAGAGTGAAGCATGCTGGGAGATAGCACGAACGACTCTAACGCCGTCAAATTTAAAGAGATTAGAGAGCTTCTGGTTGTGACCTCAGAGAAAGGTCATGCAGGTGAAATGTGTCGCTCTATCTCTCTCTCTGTATCTCCAGCTACAAAAGCCCATAAAGGGGATCATTAGAGACGATAAGAGGGGATTTTTTTTCCATTTAAACTCATACATGGCAACCAGGTGAAGTCAAAGACAAGAAATCCCACAATTGGGTTCCGGAACTCAACAGAACAATATTTACAGTGTGAACTATAAAGAAACTCGACAGCAACAAACACATGTTCTCTGAGTGGAAAGACTGTTGTTTTTAATTCACCCCCCGAGAAACGGTTTCCACGGTTCGACTGAACAGGGGCCAAGGTCAACCTGACCTCTCTTAGAGGAGAAGAGTTTTCTTCGAGTCTGACTGCTCTCTTGCTGTTTGGATTAGCTGGGAGTGCCGGGAGACATTTTTGGAGTGCTGAGTGCTGTACCAGAGAAACCCAATAGCTGTTATTCTGTGACAGAGAATCACACAAAGAGAACTCCATGCGTTTGTACATTAAATCAGAACACATTTTCTTTCTCTAACGCTTCAATCCAGGAGTGTGGACAAATTGGGTCCCTGAAGGGATTTAGGTCAGAATTACATCTGAGTTGAGAAGCATGATTTATCAAAACAAGCCAAATGAATAACTGAACAGCTGCCTGCTGAAGAATAGGTAAAAGGTGTGATGTGAAAAATACTTATTATCCAGAACTGAGACCTTAAACCCAGTGCATCTGGTCTCCTGAACCAGCTACATTCACACACATCCACGTGGCATAATACCACTACTGATCATTACAATAACGATAATAAAACTACTACACCTTTCAGCAACACTCCTCCACCTGCCATCAGCATCCTGCAATCTGCATCCTCATTCTAATACCACTAATAATACTATTATTTATACTACTGCTAATAATAATCAGGATAAAAATAATTCGAGTAATATAATAAGAATAATAATAAGAATATTAATCATAAAACACCTTCATAATAAACTCCTAGTCAGCTCAGTCATAGTTGGAGCGCTGGATGTGTGCAGCCCTCATTGTTATTCATGAGGCGTGAATGTTTTACAGCCAGTCTGGGTGGAAGGACTCCATGATGAGGGTGTGTAGCCCTTGGTGGTGATCTGCCTGAGTGTTGTTTCACTGCGTGGGGGGGGGGGGGGGGGGGGGGGGGCCTCGTCGTGGGCCAGGTTGGTCCTGGAAACCCCACCCCGAGGACGACAACACACTGCTGCGGAGGGAATGATGATGAGGTGGACGTTTATGCACCCGACTGCACACGGGGGGAGTGAGTCAATCACACACACACGTGTACAGTACACACACACTTGTGCTCTCTGCTCGGAGGTGGAGACAGTGTCTCCGTCGGGTGCGGCAGCAGGCTGGTGTGAGCAGGACCATTATGCCAAAACATGTGCTGTAACCAAGCAACAAAGTGTTAGTTAACTACTACTACTGAGTCTTTCTGCCTGAATCTATATGCACTGTTTGTCTGTCGCTTTGGAATAAAAAAGCGTTTGCTAAATCAATATGTCAAAATATCATTGGTTTGGTGTCAGTTAGATATCATATGCATCTGGTATTGGTTAGACAGGTTTAGAGATCTCCGTGTGTTCTGTATTGTGACAACCCATTTTGTCTCATAATGAGTCTGACAGAAAAAGAGAAAGAGACAGAAAGAGAGAGAGGAGAGCGTGTATGCAATCGCATAATTGCACCGTTGGGATTTTTAATCAATTAGAAACAGAGGGCTAATTAAAGGCTGCATTGTGTTTACTGACTGAGAGCCTTAGGCTGTGAGGGGGCAGAGAGGGGGGGGGGGTAAGGAAATACACACACACACACACACACTGTACACACTGTACACACACACAGACATACATGCACACTCACAGATTCACACACACTGTCACATACACACCTATCTTCCTTCTTGCCTGATTGTCTGTCTGTCTGTCTGTCTGACTGTCTGTTTGATTGACTGTTCGATCTGTCTGCCCGCCCACCGATCCATCTCCACTGAAGGTGGCATGTCTGTCACTTCCTTGGTAGGAGATGAGTTGACCTTCCAGCCTTCAGGCCAGGCTCAGTCTATCTGCATGGGACCGTCAAACAGGGTCCAGTCTTCCAGGGTGCAGGCATGGCCAGGTTCCTTCTTCCAGGATGGGACTACCAGGAGATCCAGTTTCCAAGTGGTTGACATCCTCTTCTGCTGTTGTTGACTTGTGGATAATCCTATCAAACAGCCTACATGGCAGAACCACTCTAAAAGATGAGATGTGCCAGGAGGTTTTTTGTTTGCCACATGGACAATAAAGCTTGTCTTCCCTCTGTAACGTTTTCTTGACATCGTCGAAAGCAAAGGTAATTTCATTACCCAGAATCCAAACTCTACATGCCTCACTGATCCAGGGACGAAGAAATCAATAGACACCATTACCATGGTTTTCAGTTAAGATGTAATGGATATGATGTAGTGTGTGTGTGTGTTTGTGTGTGTGTGTGTGTGTGTGTATGTGCACATGTATGCATTTAAACTGTGTGTGTGTTTTCGCCTGTGTGTGTGTCAGTTTGTGTGGAAGTGCATACAAACCTCATTTACCAGGGACTAATGAAGATTTAAGAACCTGGGATCTGTCTCTCGGTAGTGCGCTGCTGTCTCCAGTTCTCCCTGTCACTCCTGCCCAGGCCCCAGCTGAGAGATGCACCCTCCGCTCACCTCCCGACCTCACACATCCATCACTGGGCACGGAGAGAAGGGGAGAGGAGGAGGAGGATGAGAGGGGACAGAGGGGAAGGAATGCAGGAGGAGAGGGGAGGAGAGCAGACGGAGGAGGAATGGAGAGGAGGAGAGGGGAGCAGGAGGAGGCGAGGAGGGGGAGGGCAGGAGGAGGATGAGGAGAGGGGAGCTATAGAAGGAGGAGAGGAGCTGAGGAGTAAGATAGGGAAGCAGGAAGAGGAGGAGAGGGGAGCGCACACCCTACAGCAACACTCCTCCATCTGCTATCAGCAGTCTACAGTCTGCTTGCTCATTCTAATTAATTACAGATTATCAACTGCAGACCTGCCTCCTCTCAGCCTTGTGCCTAGACACACTCTGAAAGACAGGGGCAACACACACACACACACACTCACATTTACACACACAGACACACATACCTACATTAAAACACACACAGACACTCACACACATACGTCCACGGACATTTAGGCCAATCCCCGCTCTTCAAGTTATGACTAGAACTTGTTCTAAATCAACGATATACCTTGTCCCATCATTGTCTATCAGGCTCCTACCATCTGGAATACAACGAGACTGAATTGTTATGACATTGCAGTGCTGTTTCTGCTTCTCATCCTGTGCTCTGCAGGTCAACAGGCTTGTCTGGCTCCTGCTAAGGGGCCTCCGATTTGTCTTTCATTTCGGAGACGAGAGCACTTTGCATCTCTCATTTCAGTCACACCAGGAGGCAGTTTCTCCTTGTCTGTCTGCCCCTGCCCGCTGCCGTTCCCCACTGGCATCCAGGGAGGACCGTGACCCGCTCTCACGGGGGACATAACCAAGCATAAACACCCCAACGTACACACACAGTTACCTGCGTGATTGTGCGTGGTGTGTCCGTCTCTCGCGGTCTCTCTCTCTCTCTCCTCCCTCGCTCTCTCTTGAGGTGTACTAATTGAACTGTTCGGAACGCTTTTTCTTAATGACAGAGCTGCCATTGACCAAGACTGGCATGTTTTCTGGTAATCATGTGTTGTAACTGTGCGTGGCGTCTCTGAAACACCCTGGTGCCTCTGTGTTTAACGCAGCTTTCACACTCTCCTAATAAGAGGTTCCCAGCTGTGCTTAGTGTATTCATCTTCTCCCAGACGAAAAACATCAACACACACTCAGGCTTATCAATTATTTATCTAGCAATCAGGGCTCAATCCTTGACGAATAGCATAATAACAAAAAGAGACATTTGTTCACGGATCATGAATTTATAAATCCTTTATATATCCCCAACATCCATCCAGAGTGAGATAAATAAATTCAGAATCTATTTCCTTTGCCTTTGGGTCTATGAACCGCATCTGACCGACTATGCCCTGCAGTCTAAATCAATCCTACAGGTTCTTACAGGTCCACTAACACCTGCAGTAACATTGAGACACCCCACAATGTATATAGTAAATGAGAGGAAGAAGGGAGAGAGAATAAGTGAGAAAGAGAGCGAGAGAGAAAGAGTGATGGATTAGAGAATTGGAGCAAATAAGCGATAGGGAGAGAGGGAGATAGAGATAAAGAATTACAGAGGGTAAAAGAGAAAAGGGAAGAGCGAGAAAGAGAATGGAAGAAAGTACAAGAGAGAAAGAGAGACATGGAGCTTCTAACGCCTCTTTCTTTTAAACAGCTGGTCCGTTTGTGTGGAGAACCCAACGTTAACTAACGAACCAGGAGAGTACCTCCGAACCTTAGAGGGCAGGCAAACACACGAGTCCTTCGCGAAGCCTGACTATCCCCCGATAGCGCTGGCGAGGGTTGTTTTTCTCCGCAGAAGGTAAGGGCTATTATACGGTGCCCGTGAAGAAACAATCCTAATTGTTTCCTTGGAGACGGTGAGAGACTGCCCACAGGCTCACGGTTCACAGCTCTGCGCTGCACGTTTACCTAAATACCTAACTGTGCCGTCTAGAAGGTTCTCTAAACTGGCAAGGCTATGCTAGTGTGCCAAATAGAACTCACTAGACTGGCAGGGCTAGGCTAGTGTGCCGACTAGAACTCGCTAGACTGGCAGGGCTAGGCTAGTGTGCCAACTAGAACTCGCTAGACTGGCAGGGCTAGGCTAGTGTGCCGACTAGAACTCGCTAGACTGGCAGGGCTAGGCTAGTGTGCCAACTAGAACTTGCTAGACTGGCATGGCTAGGCTAGTGTGCCAACTAGAACTCGCTAGACTGGCAGGGCTAGGCTATGCCAGCTAGAACTGTCTAGACTTGCAGGGCTTGTGTGCCAACCTGCAGGGGTCCATGTCTGGTTCTAACTACCAAGGCTGCGCTGTTGGTGTACATCTACAAGAGCATCTGTATCCATCTCCTCTTTCCATGGCAACACAACAGGTGGTTTGAGGGACTTGGAGGGATTCGAACCTTGACCTCTTGATCAACAGACAAACACTCTGAGCCACTGTGCTCATCCCAGTGATATGAGGCCCTAACGTGTTGAATATCTGCTGGGATTTATTTCAGAGGGAAAATCCAACCCTTTACAGACACACATAGTCAATATTACCCGTTGACAAATTGCGTAGGCCAAGAACAGTGAACATTATTGTGGCCATGTGTCTATCGAAGTTGAGATCTACTTGAAAATAATAGTCCAAAAGACAATTATTGAACATACTGAAAAGACATGTCAATAAAGACCCCCAGTGTATCACTATGAGTGTGAGGTTTCAAGCCTGGCTAGGGGTCTTCTGCTCCTGCTAGAATCAACCCTCTGTGTGGCCATGGCAACATTTCAATTTGGTATCGATTTTACCATGCAAGCACTTTGCAGATCTTATTAGGTCGTATTATTCCCAGAGCAGTGTGGCTGTCTTCATCTCCTGGCCTGACTGCAGCTCTGGCTCTGCTGAAACATGCTCTCCATTAGAGCTTTTCAGCCTGTTTGGGACAAATGAAGGAGTCTTAATGGACCATTAGAGGAGGAGAGTTACTGCTCACACGCATGCAGACATTCACACACACATGCTTAGACACACACACACTCAGCATGTCCTGAACACACAGGAAAAATAATTTGGAAGCCGAGTAGCATTAGACAGAACCCCTCAACTTGTCTTGTTGAGAGACATTTCCTGCTTCCTTGTTGACAGGGTGATGTGGCTCTCCACTCCTCCAATGGCTTCCCATGCGCATGTAACATGAGAGCCCCCCCCCCCCTCGACCTTTACCTGTCAATCAATAAAATGAGCCATCCGTTCATCCAAGACCTGAGTGTGATTGTGTTGTGTGTGTGCTGTGTAGGTGTGGTGAGAGTGGTGGGTGGGTGTGGTGTTGTGTCCTGTGTGGTGTAGTGTTGTGTGTGTGTGGGGGGGATGATGTAGTGTCCTGTGAGGTGTTATGCGTGTGTGGGGGGGGGTGTTAATGTATCCCGTTATGAAGCAGTGAACATACTGTCTTTTTACCATGGCCCCTCCGTGCCCCCCTTACCCACCCACACGTATCACTGCTCATTTGATGGGGAGCATACAGGAAGTCCTGGTGCGTTTCCTGTCTCAGCCAGAGTATCAAGTAGACCACACCACAGGCTGTAACAAGAACACATCCTGTGTCGGGGATGTGCGCTTTCCAGCACGTTTGACATTTCCAGTAGTGATAATAATGTAATGAATAAACATTGTATTATTTAAAAGACGCTTTTCTCCCGAGTGCTACTGAGTTCTCAACCTTACAACCGCTTACGTTAGACATTCCAGACGTTCTGCCTGTACTCCCGACATCAAGCTTCGGATTCACAAGTTCCGAGGCAAACATCTTTCACACAGACACAAGGATGCAAGACGACAAACACACACACTCAGTTCCCACAGGCAGAGGGATGATGGATGAATTCCCATGCTGGGCCGTGTTCCGTCATCCCATCACAGCTCTGTGGAGTTTAATTAATGGTGTGCAGTCAAGGTCAAAGGCTGCCAGATCAATCATGGCACAGCCATAACAGTTGATCATATTGATTTGGAACCCAGCACCACCACCAACAGCAAGAGTGGCCATCCATCCATCCATCCATCCATTAGAAAGCCTTGCTTGTATGGTGATCGGTTTCCTTCCAACCCTCTCCATCAACTCCAGTGAGTGAGAACCAACGGGAGCCTTTCTCCATGAACCATCACCACGAGGCTGACATCTTGAACCTGTCCCTAACAAGTATCCTTTCATGAAAAAAAGCCAAGGAACTATGTTGTTTCCCTTTCTTAGACATGACCAGAAGCATTGCATGTAAGCAGTAAAGTTGAGTTTGAACAGATGGTGATATGCAGGTCAGTGAAGTGCCGTCGCTGGTAGGGAACTTAAGCTTTGGTCCTTTTCACACAGTAAAGGGATTGGGCTAGTCTAACAACCGTGAAAACGCCACATTCCTCTGCGCATTAACACTGCAAAAGGTTAGACAAAATGCAATAACGTGGCATTAGCAGGTGACAGGCTAGCTAAGCTCAACGTAGGGGGGCGGTCTGGAGAAGGCAGGTGGTTGTAGACAAAAAGCTCGTAAACTTAGACAACTACAGGGGAGAAAGCCAGTCAGTCGGAGTGTTTGGACGGAGGAATTCTGCTCCAACACATGACCACAACATCCAGGAAAACGATAGTATCTTTTCTGAAATACTGTTCAAACTTTGCACTTCTGATCCTTCTGTTGTACTGCCCATGTGTTTTGTATGTCACATGGAGAAATGTTGGCCAAAAGTGTCAAATTTACTCCTGGTATGACTCATTTGACACTTTAAAAGGTTACATGACCAGTGACCACATTCAAATTGTGTGAGATTTCTAAGGTAGCAGTACATGTAATTGTGATATTTTTGCTCCACCTTGTGGATGACTTGCAGTACTGCAGTTGAACACATTACCCACCAACTCCACTGAACTTGAGCACCTGTTCCTTCATATTTATTAGATCTACATTTGATCTAAAACTACATCTTAAACACCACAATTTAAACAAATTAAGGTCACACGCATCAAAAATAAAACACAAGTGAACGTCAACAGTGCATTTATTTTTTTAATAAACAGGTCAAGTATTCATATTTTCCCAATGCAATGAAAGGCCATTGATCTGAACTACACAGCTCAGAAGGGAACTCTGATATTTATAAACAGTCCTTTGGGATGTATACGAGCCGAACCCGTCACTAATTTATGTCTCCTCGTGGGAAGTGCAGCAGACCCCTCTAAGGCACAGTACAGGTATGACCGGGCCACCTGTAAACTGGGCTCAGGTCCAGCACTGGCCCCCTGCCTCAGGCCAGGGCAGGGAAGTCCTCTGGGTCGTCCGGGTTGGGGACCCGGGTCTGGACACGGGGCTGCGGACGAACCAATCACACTCCGTTACAGACGGTTATTGATGCACTGTCAGGTAGCACCACCACACTTCAGATCCTTGATTTTCTGCTAAATAAATAAAATGTAACTTGATCAAATCTAACTTTAAGCCCCAACCCCCCTCCCACTTCCTCTTTTAACCAACAATGACAAAGAGAAGGTTTTCAAACCCTACTAAACAGCTGCCTGTGAAGTACACCGCACAGAACGCCCACCGCGTGCAGACGGCTCCCTAACCCCACTCGGAGACAGAGGGAGCGCGGCGTACGGCTCCCTAACCACACTCGGAGACAGAGGGAGCGCGGCGTACGGCTCCCTAACCACACTCGGAGACAGAGGGAGCGTGGCGTACGGCTCCCTAACCACACTCGGGGACAGAGGGAGCGCAGCGTAGGAACCTCACCTTCTCTGGAGGTTTCTGGGGAGAGGTTGTGTCAGGGCGGGGTACTGGCCCGCCGCGGCCCCTACCACCGCGTGCCCCGCCCCTGGCTCCTCGGGAGGGGCGGCCCAGGCTGCCGAAATTGATTTCCAGCTTGGCGGTGATGTCGTTGGCGGGGCGACGCATAGACTCCTCCTCCGCCTCCTCAGCTTGCTCCTGATTGGACGAGGGAGAGCAGCAGGGTCAGGAGACGTAGAACTCAACCTGACTGATATTATACTAGTACTTAACGTCTTAATAGCCCAACATTAGGCTGTAAAATTCAGAATATTAACAAATTTACACTGAAAGTATAAAATAAACAAAATTCCACCCCCCAAAATTTTTCTATATTCACGAATATTAAATCTCCCCCTGTACCAACTGAATACATTAAATGTAGAAAGCTTTGGATATATGCACCCGTTAAATCAATTCAAATGAAATGTATAATTCATATAACGCCAACATTCACACAAACACTGATGACAGCATGTTAAACACAAACCAAAGTTAATACTGGCCCTTACAAAAATACCTTTAAGACGTATTTTCACATTAGTTAAAACATCTTGTACTATATTAACTATTTATATAACTAAAAAAAAGTCTATTGAATGTAATCATATTATTAATGTTCCCTGAACTAGAAAAGTTTGAACAGTAAACCCTACATTAGTAATCCACCACAGCCTGTGCAGATACTAATTACCCATGGCTGTGTTAGCTGCACCAGCGGTCTTTAACCCTGCTCGGCATGTTCTAGATGTTTCCCTGCTCCAACACACCTGATTCTAATGAATGGGTCGTTATGAAGCCTGATAACGAACCTTCATTTGAACCAGGTGTGTTGGAGCAGGGAAACATCTAAATCGCTCTGGATAAGAGCGTCTGAAATGACTAAATGTAAACCATGCAGGGCAGCAAGCCCCAAGAACCACGGTTGGAGACCACTGACCCACCCCATCAAACCTCAGGCCTCCACAATCACACACACACTGTTGGGGCGTTCCGTTTGGATCTGGCTCTATTCTCACCTCCAGAGCCTTCTTGGACTTGTGGATGACCATAGAGTCAGAGGGCACAGAGGTGTCAGCCTTGCGTATGTTGAATTCAGCCTTGGGTCTGCTCTGCTTCTGCAGGGCCTTCCACTCATCCAGGGACATCTCCACTGCGGGGGGCTCCGCGGCCTCCGCCTCCCCCTCAGCAGACCTGAGGGACAGCAGAGGGTTAAGTCTGGGGTCACGACCCCTGCCCATGCCTCACCCTGGACAGACGGTTGTTTTGGGGGTCATAGCTGACCCTGTTAATGCTATGGATTAAAAACGCTGTGTGACATGAGTGGGCTGGTGGGCGAGTGTGACGTGTTTCGGCAATAAAGAATGGTCTGGTGTCACTCACGGATTGGCTCCAGCGTCAGCAGGCTCCGCCCCTTCCTCTCTCTCGGCTCCCTCGTCCGCCGGAGCTCCGTCGGCCGCCGCACTGTCGGACAGATCACGATAAGACGATCACCCTCAATGTCGGACAGATCACCGCAAACATTTCACCCTCATACTCAAAGGTAGATCTCTTTTGGATTATCAGAAGGCCCTAAATATGCCACGTCACTTAAACATCTAGATCACAAACTCACCCTCACACAGTTAGCACATCCCTTCCTCATGCTTCTTAGAAAAGGCCTCGTCTGCCCTCAGAACCAGGCGCCAGTTAAACGCCACTACTAAAGCGCCCTCA
Source organism: Osmerus mordax (assembly GCF_038355195.1). NCBI lineage: Eukaryota > Metazoa > Chordata > Actinopteri > Osmeriformes > Osmeridae > Osmerus > Osmerus mordax. The sequence continues at coordinate 14,741,088 of NC_090063.1, read as the reverse complement.
CTGCTGATGCAGGGCAGGGTTGCTAGCTGTGGTGCCTGGGAAACACTCACCTCATGTGGTCTCTCATGGAGCCCCAGTTACGAGGGCCACTGCCTCCCCTCTTCTCCTCAGGGCGGACACCACTGTCAGAGGAGGACAACATTAGCTTCACTCTCACACCAGCCCCCAACGCACTTTCACCCAGCTACGCTGCAGCTAAATTGTCTTTGTTTCATTTTGAATGATGATGAAAAGCAGGTGAATAAACGGGGGAGGGGGGGTCACTCACGTTCTATCACTGCCACTGTGGCGTTCGAACTCGCGCTTGCCCCGCTGGTCGAACCCATCCGTGGACCTGAACTGGCCGCTGCCGCCGCCTCTCATCCCTCGTCCTCCTCCTCCTCGTCCACCACCGCGGCCTCTGGTACCACGCTCTCCCTGCTCAGCGGGTCTGTGTGTGTGTGTGTGTATGTGTGTGTGTGGGGGGGAGGGTTGGGTGCGTGTATGTGTGAGTGTGTTGTGGGTTTGGGTGTGGCATGTGTGGGGGAGAGAATTATAGATAATAGACTATTCATATATTTGGGATCAATTGCAGCATTACAGCAGCGTATCAAAACAAATTGTGCCTTATCACACAACCACATGGCATCTGGACATGGGAAGTCTAGTAGGTCATGTCACCAGATGGACAACTAGTCGGCATGTGGAATGGTCAAGCTCGTTATGAGAAACAGGCACGTGTGACAAGTGCGGGGGCCACTTTAAATCCTAGCTACCCCGCCATTGTGTATAGCCTTTTGTCAACAATCACACCTTTCAATAGAGAATCCCATGGAGGCCTCATTGTCGTTGGGTCTTCTGTCCCGGAAACCAACGCGTCTCTCGCCACGCTCCTCTGCTGGTCCCGAACCTCCTCCACGAGAAGGAAACCTCTGACCTGTAAATTAATCATAAAACTCGAATGACCGGGTGTGCTGCATGATGTATCTTGAGAACTAGCTACAATGGACAACTGGCTTTAGATATTTGATTTTCACTAGTCCGAGACCATGCTAGCTAGCATGCACATCAAGTAGCATGCACATATGCTAGCTAGCATGCACATATGCAAGCATGAACACCAGCTAGCATGCACACCAGCTAGCTAGCTAGCATGCACACCAGCATGGGCGCACAAAACCAGAAAACACGGGCTGGCCTACGTACATGACTCAGGCCCAGATATAGGCGGGCTGGCTAACTACAACTAGCCAAGATAGTTGCGATGATTGTGACAGCTATCAATTTAACTTGGATAAACTACATTAATGGCATGTATTTAACAATGACAGTTACCGAGCGATGTCAAACTCACCCTGAGAAGTTTTGGTCTGAGCCGAGTTGTCGCCTTCACCGCCACTGACAGGAACTCGCCTGTCTTTCTGAGATTCTTTTTTTACTGGTTTAGGTGCAGGTTTTTTAGCCTCTTCCTTCTTCTTTTTCTTTTTCTCAGCTTGGGCCTCACGAATGATGTCAAAGGGATCAGCTTCGTCGTCTAAAAGCTGACCAAAACGGTTTGTCACGGCACACCCAAACCCCGCACTTTCAGCAACATCGGCTGTCGGATCCTCAACTATACCCTTCATGTTGAAATTGAGAATTTGTTTGCAAAATCAACTAAAGGAAAATGGATGCAACACTAAATTTATTGCAGTATGTACGCGCCAGACTATTCAGGAGCAAACATTTCTACCGGTCTGCGTCAATGAACAATAACCATTTCTTGCCTGCTTCTGTCCAATTTTCGCTAGCACGCCAGTTTGAGCAACATTGAGCACGACTGAGGCACATGCGGTGTGGTTCAAAATGGCGGACGACTTAAATCCTTACTCCGCCCCAAATATGATGTTAAAGGGGCAGCTCCCCTAAACATTATCAACCAGTTGCTGCTATGTCAGTTGATTGAGTTGAATAATGTGGGTGATCGCGTAATAGCGTATGTAACCTCCTTAGCCATTGTAGGGAAACACGTTTAAAAAAGAGCTTCATTGAACATAAAATATCTGTTAATCAAATATATTAAAGGCAGGTTTTTGACATATTTGCTTAAATAAACGTTACATCCTGACAGCAACCAATAAATCTAGAGGTTTGACAGTATCTTTTTATAAATATGATATTTGTGTGAATCGCAGGACAGTAATAATAACTACAACCAATCATTTAATTTGGATCGAACTTACTGATTGTACATTATTCAACCGAATGCAATGATTGGACGGGCACTTGTCTGTCTACTTCCTGGCAGTAATCAGGTTCATGTGTTTTGGGTGAGTGGCTTTGAAGTGAGGTGAGACCTCAAGCCAAAATTAATAGGGTTGCAACATTTACTGATCCTGCCCTGATCCAGGACACAACTTCAAAAATACAAATCTAGGCCCTACCTTTAGAATATTTTCCCAAAACATTAGATGCAACAAAAAACATTGCATGAATTAAAAACAAGCTTGAAAGGTCACCATTTCAAAAACGTCTCCTCAAACTGCACTGCTTGTGAAATCGAGTTGAACTGGTTAAACATACTCATCACGTCAAGCCAGACCCTCAAACGCGACTTTTCTGGATTTACCACAGTCAGAATAAATTTGTGCTGACTGACAAGGGTTAGAATTGAGCAGGTTTGCCAATACAGCAAACCCAGACATGTGACTATGGCTTGGGTTATGGCTAATGAAATCTAAGTTGGTCTGGAAGGTGAATGCACATGTACTTTTTGTACAATTCCATTATCATAGATATCACACGTGAAGTGCCTTGCCCAAGGACACAAGTAATTTTGCATGGCCGAGAATCGAACTGGCAACCTTCTGATTAATAGCCTGACCCCCTAACCACTCAGCCATCTGACATTTCTCCCACACAAACGTCTTGATCCCTGTGTGCACGTGATGTTCAAATGCGATCCCTGGGAGAATCCCTTCCCGCAGGCATGACAAACATAAGGTTTCTCGCCTGTGTGAACACGCACGTCAGTGTTCAAAGTTAAACTTGAAAAATGTACAGGACACTGGTACGGTGTCTCACCTGTGTGAACGCCCATGTGCTGACTGAGAGAGGCCCTCAGGTAAAAGGCTTTACCACACTGACCGCACGCGTGTGATTTGGGCTTAACCGCAGGGCCCGGCCTACGCTGTGATGCTGGCCTCGCATGCGGCTTTCTCAGATGCACTGGCGTGTGGCTTCTCATGTGTTGCTGAAGATAGCCTTTGATGATAAACCTTTTCCCACAGACGTCACAGCTATGTCGCTTGTCACCCGTGTGGATCAACTCATGCGTCGTCAGGGAGGACGACTGGGTGAACGTCCTGCTGCACGCCGTGCAGCGGTAAGGTTTTCGGTGCCGTGTGTGAGACCGGATGTCTTTTGAGAAGATTCACAGTCGCGGACTCTTTGCCACACGCCTCTTTGCCACACGCCTCACCTGAAGGATTTCTCTCCAGAATGGACGCTCCTGTGCAGTTTGAGAGTGAAGGCGTTGCGGAGGACTTTGCCACAGACGTCACACACTGCCGATCTCTCCCCCGTGTGGATTTGTCTGTGATTCCTCAGAGTCCTCTCACTTCCCAGCTGTTTGTCACATACTTCACAGACAAGTGTTTTTCCCCTGGCAGTGCAAGCTTTTATGCTTGTCATATGCAAGTCTACTTCTGAATTGTTTACCACACGCATTGCACTCGTGAAACTTGTTTTCTCCATGGACTGAATTGTTTGTTTTCAAGGCCTTACCTTCATCCCCACCTGACACCCATCTGTGGTGGGGGGGCGGGGTTATCTATCGAAGGAACGTCTGAGTGATTTCTGAGAGCGTGTGCATCGTCGTTGTAATGTACTAGGTGTGTCACAGCTAAATGACTTTTCTCCGGCGTGGACACGCTGGTGCGTCTCCAGAGTCTGAAGTCCTTTGAAGCGTCTGCCACATACATCACAGTCAAATGAGTTTGGTGTCTGATGCGTGTTCATGTGGTTTCTGAGGGAGCTCAGACTCTGGGAAAGTTCTCCACACACGTCACAGAGCGCAGGCCTCCTCTCCCTCATGTGGGCACTCATGTGTTTACATTTACATTTAGTCATTTATCTTAGTCTTATCCAGAGCGACTTACAGTAAGTACAGGGACATTCCCCCGAGGCAGGTAGGGCCCTACTTGCCTTGCCCAAGGACACAACGTCAGTTGGCATGACCGGGAATCGAACTGGAAACCTTCGGATTACTAGCCCGACTCCCTCTCCGCTCAGCCACCTGACTCTGACACTGTGTCTCTTTAAGGATAATTTATCTGGCAGACGCAAGTCACACAGTTCACAGGCCACGGTGAGATGAGTCGACGTGTTGCTTGAAGGTTAAAGGAGTTGAAAAACTCCCTGCAAATGTCACATTTGAAGGCCCTCTCCAGTTTGTGAAGACTATGTCGCTGCAGGTGCTCATTAAAACCACGTTTGCTTTTGAAACCTTTTTCACAAGTAGGACATGTAAAAGGGTTGGGAATGATGCCAGAAGCAACTATGTTGGCAGTTGGCCCCATATTTGAATCCCCTTCCTGGACATTATCTTCATCTGCATCCGAGTGTGACTTTGATGGAACGATATGATGATCTTTTTTCTCTGCAGGTCTCACAACTGCAAGAAAAATAAGAATCACCACAAAGAATGTTCTGTGTCAAAAGTGCACAATTTTAAAGAGTGGTTGCCACTTGGTTAAAGCTTTTCAGAAGCAGCATGCTATGATATAAATGTACCTGTACATGCTCCTTTCACAGCACTTTCAGAAACAATTTGCTGTTCCTCTGTAGCTTTTGCTCCTGAGACCTTGACAGGCTTCACCTCTCTACTTACTCTAAAACTCACATTCATAAAAGTGTCTAATTTATTTGATGTTGCGCTCCCCAGGTCTTGCATGAAGACGGAAAACTCATTCCGTTACAAATACTCATAACGGTGTGTCGTCTGATAATCTGACGAGATGTGACAAACTCAATAGATAAAATACGATGAAAAGATTAAGTCAGAATTGACAAAAGATCATCTGATAAAATACAGTCATATGAGTAGTTCAGAACTTTACAGATCGCCAGCTCATGCCAGTGGCTCATACCAAACTGTTTGTCTTCACATTACTCAGTTTCCTCTTCAGCAAGTTCGTTTCTCTATCGATCTGGATCAGCATTAGGCAAGATCGCCAACGATATTTTATTTAGCTGTCTTTGCATATCCTCAACCGCCGATTCCACAAAAATGTCAATTATTTTTGATAGTTCCGCATGAATGTTTTTGGAAGATAACATCTCTGGTTTTGCTTCTAAAATTACGTGCAAGGTGTGTAGGCAACAGTCAAACAGGAAACGACCCAATAGTGTGCAAATTGCCGAAAGCTTACGATGTTCGATTTAATACTGTTTTACAGTGGAATATCACCATCAACATCTGGAGAGTGGTGTAGTGTGCATTAGATGTCACTAAGGGGCACTGTTTTGTCGTCAAATATCCAACTTAAGAATTTGAAACGGTTTCAATAGTCATATAGATTCACATTGTGCAAAGATTAGAGGGCTCTTAAAACAGTTTAATCATTTACTGATGTTTCATTTTTACATTCAACAGACAAATCAATCCTTAATACATTATCCTGAGTCTGTGCAGTGTTAAACGTCCCTTTTTAATGTTATTAACTTAAATGTACTTTTTATGATATGTGTTGCATTAGAACCAGACTCCTGTTCCTGCTGAGCTGAGCCAGTTGAAAGTAGAACTGTGATCCACCCAGAAGGCACCTGAGTCTGGATCTTTACCAGCACCCTCCACACAAATACAATTGCAGACTGACGAACAGTTAAAGGCTAACTAAACTCGCCGTTTTCATATTTACCACCAAATAATAATAAATAAATAAACTTTTGCAGAGATTTCTCAGAATCAAGACCAGGATTAATTAATTTAGACATGCTAGAGTAATAACTATAGGGGTTTAACTCAAAACAGAGGTTTTGGAGTTCAATTACTCTTAAAATTGACGGTTCATGGACTCTGTTTGCTTGATGTCCGTTTGAGTCTCACATGACACAACACATCCAGGCTTAGTCCAGCTCCACATACATTGAAGGTAAACATGTCACAAATCTGTTACACGTTTCACTCAGTCTCTGTTCAGCTGGAGAACTTAGCCACTGTGAACAAACTGAAAACACTCACTGTTCAGCAGTCGACTAAGCTCTGCACCTGACCAGAGGATGAAGTCCCACACGCACACACTCAGATGAGGGTCCTTCATCGGCACCTGTCCCAGATCCCAGGGCTGTGGCAAAGTGGTAATCCCTGGCAATGTGATTTTCATTTTAAGGTCCCAAATCAGCATGCCAGAGACCCACACAGCCACAGCAAGACTTAACTCTTATCCCCAGTAGCTCTCACGTCCACGTTCCTCTTCTCTCCTCTGCTCTCCTCCTTCATCTTCTCCTCTCTTTTTCTCTCCACACTCCTCTGCTTTGCTCTTCACTCATCTCCCCCCTCCTCTCCTCTCCTCCCCCCTCCTCTCCACTTTTCTGCTCTCCTCTCTTCTGCTCTGCTCCTCTCCTCCACTCTGCTGCTCAACTTTGCTCTGCTCAAATTTGCTTTCTCTCCTCTCTTCTTCGCTCTCTTTTCCGCTCCTCTCTCCTCCTCTCTCATCTCCTCTTCACTTCTCTCCTCTCCTTCCTCAATCTCACATGTTCCAATCATCCCTTCCCCCCACCCTTCTCTCATTCTCCCATGCTCGGTTTAACCTAGGGTATTTCCCTCATTAACTCCTACGCCTACATCAGGAACTCACTCTGGAACTCACTTTAAGTCTGGATAGGAAGAAAGCTGTGAAAGAGATAGATGATGACAGATGATTGAAAGACGACATTCACTGACTTTTCTTTGTCATACCTGTTCATCCACCTCAATTATTTAACCCTTGTGTTATCTTCAGGTCATTCTGACTCATCAGTTATTGTGACCCACCGTCGTATTGCGACAATTTCACCGCATACAAAAACAAAGTGAAGCATTTTTTTTTTACCGTTGGGCTGTCTGAGACCCCCCACATTGCGAAGGTTAAAAGAAAATTATTTTAATTTGTTTTTGTATTGGGTACAACGATGGTTCGTTATGAACCTTTGGATCATGTGACCCGAAGGCAGCACAAGGGTTAAAGTTGGAAGAAAAGAAAAGAAAACGACAAAAGTTACACAGTAGCTTGACTGAGTGAGAGTACTTAGGTGAGTGGATTCTGTGTTCGGCTCCCGTGTCCACAGTAATGTTGCTGTAGCTTGGGCACAGTCTACACACTTGGACCACAGCCCTCCCCTTCTCTGCTCCTGCTGAAGAAGGAGAAGGACATCCCTGACACATCAAATGTACTGATATACATTAAATCGATACAGGACAAAACAAAAAACACAATAAATAATCACAGATAAGCATCCGCATACACACACATGCATACCCAGAATAGAGGTGTACTTTAAACGGAGGAGTGTGAAGGAGTACAGGCCCCTGCTGTACAGAAATCCCCCCAGGTTCTGATCATATCTCTCTGAGGACATGAACTCCAAGCACACAGCTATCTCGCCCACACGGCTGTAAAGCATCTGAAATGAATTGGAGCGAGATTATAAAAAACAAAACTAAAATCCAGGAATAACAACAAGTGTATCTGATGCCAACAGCGCATAAATTACCACAGCAAACCATCAGAGATGATTTATGCAGTGTGAGCGCATGTTGCACAGCTGCCTTACTAAACCTGTCACTCACCATGGTCTCTCACGCCACATAAACAAGATGGCTCATAAACTCACACCTCTTAAATCTCTTACCCCATCTTGCGGTTCTCTGGAGCGTTTCAGTAGGTTTGGTAGGTTCGGTAAAGGAACTTGCCTGGTCGGGACTCCGTAAGAGAGGGTAGATGTGACTCCGTGCCTCACTGGAGTGGGGATCGGGTCATGTGAGCGAGTGAGCTTTTAGGACCCCCAACCCCCCACCCTCCAGGCAGCGGATCGCCGTAGCAACACCCGGGATCATTGCTCCTTACATGGGCCTGGCCTCCCTTCACACACCGCGGCTTGATCTCTTCATCTGATCCTTTTTGTTCAGGTCTGTTTTCCCTCCTCCAGCTGCTGTGACCGTCGACCCCCAGCCCAAGGCCTTCCCTGCCGGCTGGGAAAGAGGGTCTGGTCAGGCCCGGGGCAGGGGATGATGTGGGGAGGGGGATAGGGGGTCGAGGGGCAGGGGGTGGTGGTGGAGAAGAAGGGGGATGTAGAGGTGCTGGTGGAGGGGCGGGCAACTCTGCTGGAGGAGCAGGGGGGGGGGGGGGATCCAGTGACCACTGCAACATGAGGGGGAGTGAGATCAGAGAGATAACAACAGTCACCAGTACTCTCTCCTTTCTCTCACACTCTTCCCCTACCTCTCTCCCTCCCTCCCTCCCTCCCCCCTCCTCCCACCTCTGTGGACCATTCAACCTGAACGAACGATAGCTGCACTGTGCTCATGAGTGGGCCCAGCAAGCAGCCTGGGACCATGTGAGAGGGCTTTGATCGCACATACAAGCCAGCTTGTTTGTCTTTTACCCTGTGCTCTCTCTCTCTCTATCCTTCTGTCTCTCTCTCTCTCTCTCTCTCTCTCTCTGTCTATATCTCAGTCTGTCTCTCTCTCTCTCTCTCGATACCTCCCCCTATTTCTCTGTTTCTCTGCGTCTACACATACATGAGCACATGTTCACAGGTTTACAAAGCACTTACTGGTTACTGTAATAGCACAAAGCAAACTTGATCACGGTTACCTTTAAGAGCATAACGGTAGTAAGGCAGTACTGTAGAATCACCAATGCCCTCAAACTAACCCCTTGATGTTTATTTGATGAACAGCCATAAATCATGACATGAAGGCAAAGGCCAAATAATGATCTCCAAATTTGCTGTAGGACTAAGGTTTTTTTATGTTTTGGATAAACGCATCAGCTTGAATACATTTAAGTCGAAACTTTCAAAAATAATCTTTACTAAACAGTTCACTACATGTGAGAGACAGCAACAAAGATCAAGTTCTTACCTCCAAGGTGGATATTTTGGTCTGAAGAAGGAATGGCAGACATTCAGAGATGTGATGAGTTGTGTCTGCTGCTGCTGTTCCACACAGAGGAAGGTTCCAACCCCAGTCACTGCTCAACAATGTCCTGACTGGTCTCTCTCCTAGGAAAGAGGGTTGTCTTTCTTCTCTCTCTCTCTCTCTCTCTCTCTCTCTCTCTCTCTCTCTCTCTCTCTCTCTCTCTCTCTCTCTCTCTCTCTCTCTCTCTCTCTCTATCTCTTTCTCTCTCTCTCTCTCTCTCTCTCTATCTCTTTCTCTCTCTCTCTCTCTCTCTCTCTCTCTCTCTCTCTCTCTCTCTCTCTTCTGCCTTATTTTTTCTCTCTCTGTCTGTCTCTCTCTCTAACACGCACACACAAGTCCTAACTCAACCTCTCTCGCCTTAGAACTGATGAATGGAGGGATAGCCAAAGGCACAAGACTGGTTGATCTCACATGGAACGTGAACACCGACACCTTCATCCAACACCTACATTCACACGCTCTGATCCTCGACCTTTGAACTGCAGCTCTCCGGGGCCAACCGGAGGTCAGGGAGCCATCAATACCATTTGGATGCATCCTGCTTGAAATGAGAGAACGTCAGGTTACATTGAAAGGGCCTGTCAGGGCATGCTAGTTCATTAAAAAAGGTCAACATGATAATATTACAGCACTATATCAACAGTTCATGCTCCCGCAACAGGAGTTGTTACGAACCTTTGACATTTGTTATAATCTTCACAGATAGATCCAACGCTGGCCGTTTGTTCACCACTTCCTGTCTGTCCCAGAATGCCCCGGGACAAACGGGTGGGCTGAAACCAACGTCTCCCCCCCCCCCCCCCCCCACAACTATAAATCAGGCTTTATGAGTTGACATTGTGCCATTTGTCTGTACTCTTACTCCACGACAATTCAAAGAGAGGTTTGTTGGTCTGTCCGCCGTCGACACAAAGCGGCTCTTTCAGCGCCACCTCGGTGCGTGTAGGAAGTGTTTTCCACCTCCCTTGTGCCATTTCTCGTCTCTTCACCCTTTCACTCTCTCACTCTTTCACTCTTGTGGGAGAAATGGATGGATTTGACGTCTGTGCCAATGACATTCTGTGATTGACGTTGACTATGTTTGAATCCTGTGTCACGTTGTTCACTGTCATGTCCCAAGTAAAAAAATATTACAAAACAAACATACTTACATGCTGGTATGAAACATAAATTGTCAATAAGCATGTGAATGTTCAAAATCAGTACATATTCAGTATATTTTCAATTGTGTTGAAAAAGATAAACATAATGAAATTGTATTAAGATCTAATTTCTTAAATTGTAATTACCTATAAGTATAATATAATATAATAATAAGACTTCATTTATATAGCACATTTCATACAAAAATTGCAGCTCAAGTTGCTTTACATAAAATCAATAAAAACAATAATACAAGTAATAAAAAGTAATAAAACCCTTCTGAACACATGCCGCAGTCTTTGCGGTAATCCAGAACACACAAGCCATCTTTGCGGTATCTCGAGCCACAGTCTTTGCGATATCTCGAGCAACAGTCTTTGCGGTATCTCGAGCCACGGTCTTTGCGGTATCTAGAGCCACAGTCTTTGCGGTAACTAGAGCCACAGTCTTTGCGGTATCTAGAGCCACAGTCTTTGCGGTAACTAGAGCCACAGTCTTTGTGGATTCCCAATATAAATAAAAATGTGACTCAACAAACCCAGGCCGCAGTCTTTGCGGGAATCCAAAGCACACAAGTTCTTTTATCGACTTGGGCTTCCTTGTATTGTTTTCTATATTTGTAATCATTCTGAACTTTGAACAAGGAAGGGCAGCTGTGGAACACAGGCTGTCATGTCCCCAGCATGCTCAACATACCAGTTGAATATCAGAGAGCATCTATGGGCCGGACAGAGCCTGGCACCTGGGGTCAGAGGTCAGGGGTATCTGGGGTCTGTGGCTGGAGAAGGCTCTCTGATAGGCCGAGCCTAACGGGTGTCAGATAACTGTCTTGTCTGTGATTGAGAGTTGGCCTTATTTTGTATAGCGCTTGTTGATTGTCTTTCTTCTGTCATCCTTGAATTTCAGATATAAAAAAACTGTCCTTTGACTGTGGAATTGCACGTGCAATTCCACAGACAACCAGCAGATGTTTACCCTAACTTACTTTGAAGGACAAGATACACGACAATTCATAAAAAAAAAGTATTATTAACAATTAAGATGCTTATTCCTTGTCTGAGTGAATAACTCCTGTAGATTTCAAACAGATATAAACATTTTTACTTGAAACCTGGAAGTTGACTCTGAATGTAGCTCATTAAACATGTATTGACATTCTAGAAGCCACACCTCATCTTGTTGAGAGATACAGTCACTAATTTAGATCATATTATGACTAAAATGAATTGTGTCCTGAAGTTAAGGGGGCTGGAAAACGTAATACGTCACTATGGAAACTCCCCCTGTTTTTTTTTCTTCATCTGGCTCCCCTCCCTCTCCATCTTCCTGTCATCCGTCTAACCCTCACCAGTGTCATCTCGCAGCCTTCACAGGACAGATCGGAAGCACCACTAGGATACTTGCAGGATACTGTGAGGAAACTGAGTGGAACCTTCCCGGACAGAACCAGGCCAAACACACCGGAACATTCCACACCAGAGTTGAAGATACCTTTCACCTAGATCTGTGAGGTTTTTAGCTCCAGAGTTCTGGAAAGATCAGTCTCTCCCAACCGGTTGGGATCAAGCCAGCTTCCTCTTCCTCCATCCAGGACTCCAGGTATATAAATAGAGACAGTCTGCTAACCAGGACTCCCCTCAGCAGGTGATGAAGGTGAGCAGGGTGCTTCAGCTGATCGTCTGGGTAGTGGGCCTCTGTCTGGCACAGCAAGTCCCACCACAGTCCAGCCCTGGCTCCAGGGAACGGGGTGGCGGCCAAGTCCCTATGCCCCAGCTGAAGGTGCTCTCTGCGGGGCTTGTTCACCTCCTGCAGGGGCTCCAGGAGAGCCGGGGCTACGTGGAGAAGCACGTGGAGCAGGTCACAGGGGAGCTGGAGGGGACCGAGCGGGACGTGGAGAGGCTGCGTGAGCTGGGGGTTCAAGCGGGTAGGGCCCACCGGCGGGTGAGGGCAGACCTCCAGTTCCTGAGAGCACAGGGGGACCGGCTGGAGAGAGCGACCCGGGATCTGCAGCTGGAACTGGGGGCTACAGAGGCCGAGCGGAGGGGCCTGGAGCTCAGGGTGAGCAGGGTCCTGGAGAGGGTGAAGAACGCAGCGGAGCCGATATCAGCGGCTGACTCGCTAGTCGACATGAGTCTACTGAAGGTAAGCTTATATTCACAATGAGCATGATAATAATAATGTATTCATTGAATAGACGCTTTTATTCATAGTGATATGAAGAAATATTAGGCTCTCTGTTCTTTTATATTCGATTCCAAGTAATTTGACTGTTTATATATAACATAATGTGCTAGGGTCTAAGGCATAAGTAAAAAAAAGTTTAACAATTATAAATGTTACACAATAGTAATAATGAAATGAACAGACTAAATATTGACACAACAAAACTTATGAAAAAACTTTTTACTGATAACAATGCAGGAGAGAAAGAAAAAAAACAAGCATCAAAGATAACAGCACTATGTGTATATATAAATGTGTGTGTGTGTGTGCTAAATAACTATATGGACTTGACTGAGCAGGTCATTCTGGAGACTCAGTCAGGCAGGCTGGCTGATCTGGCCTTGGAGGTGAGGAACCAGGATGTGATGATTGACAAGAACCTACAGCACATTGTTGACCTGGAACAGCAGGTATCATATGTAATAATAAAAGAAGGAATAACTTCTCCCTTCTTCTTCCAATTATTTTTTTCTTGCAGACGCTTTTATCCAAAGAAGCAAACATTGGATTTGAAACTGAGATCTTTTTTCTGTAGTCAAATGCTCTACCACTGAGCTATACCCCTCCTCAGATACACTAGAAGCTGGAAAGTCAATCTATGCTAGTGATATAAAACGGCTGGCTAACATAAACTGTAATATTAACAAATCTGTAAGACATTAGATTTTTCTGAATGCCGATGAGACAGTTGAAATCCTAAAAACATAAAGGCTTACATTCTAGTCACACTAAACGTAGTTTTTCACAAACTATGTTTGGATTACAAGATATCCTGGAGGGTGTTACGTAAACATAAGGTATACAAGGAAAATACTTCTGTGTTCCATCAAGAGACCGCTGTTCATCACTGTGTTTGTTTGTTGCAGGTGTCTCGCAGTAGGGGCCGAAGACCCCCTGCCAGGTCTGGGGGGACATTCTGATTGGTCTGTTCAGAGGGATGTGACATTCTGATTGGTCTGTTCAGAGGGATGTGACATTCTGATTGGTCTGTTTGCGGTGGGGGGGGGGGTGTATTCTAATTGGGCTGTTCTAGAGAGCAGCTGTATCAATAGTCTCTATCCTTTCCTAACAAAACCATGCAACCTTTAGTGGCAGCATAGATGTCTATAATGATACAGTAGATCACCCATGGTAGGAAATGCTTCTTCCTCATCCTGATGAAGTGAAACAATTGTTTTTTGTTTATAAAAAACGTAGTTGTGTGTCAGATTTATCTGCAAGTGTTGTGACTCTGTGGTAATGTTATTTTTAGAAAGCCTTGTAAAGCATTTCCTTGTCAATCCCCCGGCAGCCAAATAAATAGATTCATCAAGATGGAACAAGACAAACTGCAACTTCTAGCAGCTTCTAACTGTTTTTTTTCCATCCTCCTCTGACCTGTCTGACAGCCAAATGGGGCAAAGGTTTGGTGTATGAAAACTTTGAACACAAAAACTGTTATCTACAGGAGCGATATGTAGGCTACTTCACAAGGAGATTGATAGGACACAAGGAACTTTGGCCTATTTCAAACGAAGGAGAGAGAGAGACAGAGAGAGAGACGGTGAGACAGAGGGATATAAAGAGAGAGACAGAGACAGACAGGAAGAGAGAAGGGGGAGGAAGAGGAAGAGAGAGAGACAAGGAGGAGGGAGACGAGAGACTGTAGGCCTTTAGGATATAGCCTAACATTTTAGAAGATACATTTAAACTGTTCTCCAAACCGAGGGAGCTTTTCGGCCCTCTCATCAATCTAATCAGATTTACAGAATGTTTATAACTAAAACTATTGTTTGGTTTTGGTATGTAAGTTATCTAATAGGCCAAAAGGTAGTGTTTGGTCTTTAGTTCCAAATCCGCTGCTGATTTAATGAAATGTAAAATGTAAACACGCGACCAGCGGCACCATAAGCAAATGTACAATAACTCAAGATCAATAAGCTTCTGAGCAACACAATTCGTCAATGACATTCATGTGGCTGTACGTTACAGTTAGGCGCGCCGCAATATAAACAAATATTAACCTCCCATCATTTGGCAACGAAGGCACATATGGTTTACGGCATCGAGACGTTGTAGTAGGCGAAATGGCGCGGAAGTAGAGGTAGAGGATGCTGATGCGTCGTAGCTGCGGTGACACAGTATCCACCTCACAATCTAATAAGAAGCTTAACGCCGGTTTTCCTATGTGCCAGCGTCTGCTACGGAGTTATGAAGGTAAGGGTGTTAATGTGTTACATGAAATAATGAGCTACTTGTCCATACGCGACTTTTCTAAACTTTTTTACTTGTGCGTGTCATCATATTCATGCCTTCCACCTACAGCAGCCTCATCACATTACTGCCAATGCGTATTGACTAGAATTGCTTTCTGTCTGTCATTTCATTTGTTGTAAACATTTCTCATAGTAGCCTAAGCTATCGGTTTTAAAAATGTAATAGGGATTTAGGCTATACTGATATAACATGAAATGGCCAAGTTGGTTACTTTATCAAAGGACGAACTTACTTCCTCATCACACCATAGGAAGAAACGACCGCAACTTATAACATCAAGTTGACATATAGGCTAAAATAAAAATAAAACTTGAACTATTTTCTGCGAATTGTTAACACCTTATGCCTATATAAAATCACAGAAGCAGTGTAGATCAGTATAAAGACAAAGACTGGGACATCTATACTATTGCATGGGATATAGTTTACCTGCCTGCACTGTCAATAAAAACGGCATGGATGATTTCGTGCTTATGCGGGCAAACGTTGCACCACGTTTTCACCAGAAAATTGCACCATATCCTTATAAAATGACTCCATCAAATAATACTTTTGACATTGTTTCTTGTTGATTTCAGTGAAAGGCTAATATGGACTTATCGATTTATCTAAAGGACTTGTGCATGTAAAAAGTCGCACTGTCTCCATAAGTATTGTCCCATGTTACCACAGGTATGTGCATTTGAGTGTATTTTAAGATGTTTTAATCTTTTATTCTCGTCGGAGTGTCTCCCGACATTAATCCTGGACCAGAATTCTTTGCGTGTTTGCTTTAGTGATCTCGAGATTTACATTATGACCTCTGCCCTTCTCTCCTTCCTTCCACACCAAGCGTAAACACAACTGTAACTTTTTCTTTGAGCCATTGTTGAATGTAACTTTTTAATCATTCATATTCGATCGTGTGAGGATATCATAGCCTACTTGTAACTTTTTTATATCGGTTACTTTTAAAACAAAATGCAGTGCCTGAACCAATAAAAACACTAACGCCAGTCGACGACATTTGGCTTTTTCCTCTGCTTAAACAATTTTAACTTGCTTTGAAAGTTAGTCTCTCTCAGCTTTCGACAAACTGTAACAGTAAACAGCAGACCAAAATGATTTAGAATGACCGATGCCGTTATGGACATATAGCTCCACATTTATAGTGTGTTTAAAAGCTGAAACCAATACAGTATAGGCTGACAGGGACAAACGTTACCCATGTTAATTCTTATTTTTTTATTTAGGATTATTTTTACAGCGCTAATGAAACATATTTATTTACCTCTATTCACCCTTTTTTTACTCTCAAATTCACATAAAACCTTATTCAAATATATAACATTTTCACAAGAAGTCTTACCTTTTATTGCATCATTTATTGTGATTTATTGTTTTTATGATATTTATTTACTGCTTGGTTTCTTAATTACATTTTCTTAATCTTTTGTAATCTTTTGTTAATCTGTAGCTTCCTGAGATGGCCTCAACAGGGAAGAGCGCACTATAAACAAAATTCTTGCTTCGAAACTCATTGAACCAACTCTGGTCACTTCACTGTTAATTTAGTGCAGCTCACAGGTTTCAACTAAATGCTTACTGTTCTGCATTGAATCTCATTAATTCATTTGGGTTCATTTTTGCCATCAGTGGAAAATAACAGAATTATTTACCTCGGAATTAACAAGGGGTATAAACCTTATAAACCTTTACACAATGAGTATAATACCCACCTCACCTCAGCAACATCCTTCCCAAGCCTGTTGTTTGTTTGTTGTTCTTTTGGACAGAGGTAAGAGAGAGGGAGAGAGAGAGAGCTTTGAAACCTTCTACTGGAATGTCCCAGAGGGTTGTTTAGCCCGTACTGGTTTCTCAATCCCTGGTAATTGGGATCAAGGGTTGTCCTGAGGGGTTCCAGTCAGCGGAGAGGGGAGCTATAGTCGCTCGGAGCCTCCAAAGCTCCTCACACATCACGCTCTCGGAGGTGAGTACGGTGCTCGCTCTCTCACTCTCTCTCTCGTCTTTCTCTCACGTTTACATTTGACATTTTAATCATTTAGCAACACACAAACAGATACAATTTTTTCCCCACTAGACAGATAGACAGGGATGCAGCTGTGGAGTAGCATTGTTGCAGAGGATGTAGAGCTGATTAACAGTACTGTGTATATGGTTTGCCATCCGGATAGAATGGGAGGTTTTAAATGGGAGAAGCTGGTTAGGGGACCCTTGATTTCACAGTTCACTGAGTTAAATGCTTAAGTGCATGAGGGGGTATTTTTATGTGTTATGTGTGTTATTACACTGCTAGGATTGCGTGCTCTCCATCGATAACATTTTAAAGATGAGGATTAGACTACATGTAGGCTAGACTGCCATTGAAGGACTGATATTGTGTTGTGTACGGAAACTGAATTCAAAAAGTGACAATATATTACTGTGGAAGTGTGGTTACTGGAACACTCTTTTTTTAAGAGTTATTCAATTGAAACACAAGTCGTTTTGACTTACTGTGATGAGGAATAGGAACTCACCAGTTCCTCCTGTATTCTAACTGCCCATACAAGTATATTGAAAACAATGACAGGCTGAAACCATATGTAAACTAGAGTCAATGGGTGTTAAAAAAAAAGGAAGATGGGCAAGTTTGCCCTTTAACAAACCCTTTATTTTTCCCCCCACTCCCTCCCATAGATGTCAACTACTGCCACTGAGAGAGGAGATGGGGCCACCGTCAGCAACTCTGGCCCCAAGGACCATAAAAAGGTAAGGAGACAATAGCGTTAAATCCTTTGTAGCGACACACGCTACAAAACTAAACTTCACCTGCTCAAAACCAACACAGAAATACAGTGTTCCTAACGTGGAATTGACCTCGTGCAAATCCTCAAAGGATTACTATGATTTATCGGAATATTCTACAAGGTTTTTTCCTAACCTAAAGTGAGGCCATGGTTAGCGTTATGTAACTGAGCTTAGCCGGCCTCTAAGCATTGGGTGACAGGGGCCAGAGACACAGATAACATGATTAGGACGGTCAGCGACAGTGTTTACCCACAGGAAAGGCACGCTGGCTGGCTTTAAGGAGATTTCACTGTAGTTCACTGCGGTCCAGAGAGAGGGGCGAGCCCCATAGCTATAGAAGAGCATGGGGTTGTCTGTACCTCACAGTACCTGGAAATACAGGAGTGTGTGTAGGTACCAGTATGTATGTGCAAGTGTGTGTGTACGTGTTTATGTACGTGTGTGTGTTTATGCATGTATGTGTGTGTACCATGCATCATGTTTGTGTGTGTGTGTTGTCAGACATACAACACCTTATGATGCTGTGAGGAACCAGCTCGCAATGAAAGTGTTGCTTCATACTAACAGCATGGCGTGACCAGTATGATGCAATAGTGACGTAAAGACAACTGTGTAGTAACCAGATTGAGGCCTAATCTAATGCAGTCTGTTAGGTGTCTTCATGCACTTATTTCTGCTTTGTTTGTTCTGTGGGGAACTTTGGTTGATACTTTTTGTTTTTAAATGTGCTGTATAAATAAACATGACCGATTGACAAAGTTAGATATAAAAAACCCATCCAGAGAGTGAGCTGTGACTGTAATGCATTGAAACTCATAAGAAGAAAACATACAAAACAAATACTGGACTCAGGTGGCTGAGCAGTGAGGGAGTCGGGCTTGTAATCAGAAGGTCGCTGGTTCGATTCCCAGTGTCTATTGACGTTGTGTCCTTGGGCAAGGCACTTCACCCTACTTGCCTCAGGGGAATGTCCCTGTACTTACTGTAAGTCGCTCTGGATAAGAGCGTCTGCTAAATGAGTAAATGTAAATACTGGATTCTACCGAATTCCACAATTCATCCAAAGATGAGAGAGGTTTACATTAAGCGGTGTTTGTGTAGTGGCAGCCCACAGCCGCCGCCCTGAAAGGAGCCATCCAACTGGGTATCGGGTACGCCGTGGGCAACCTGACCTCCAAGCCGGACAGGGACGTGCTCATGCAGGACTTCTACATGGTGGAGAGCGTCTTCCTGCCCAGGTCCGTCTAGGTTTCAGAGTTCTCTCTCACAAGATGCCTGTTTTCCAAAAGAGGGGGAGTCGAGGGGGGAGGGGGAGACTGACATAACAAGTTTGAGAAGGATCCCCCATTCATGTGCTAGTCTTTCTTGAATGAAAGAGTGTTTGGGTTCATGGATATGTGAAAACTTGCTACAGGAAGAGAATTGGATTCAAATGGGAAGGGGACCCTAAAATGTTTTTTTTTTCCGGAGGGGTGGGGAAGCTGACATAACAAATGTAAAAAGCACAGCATTACCATTATACAGTACACAATCCCCCATTAATGTGGTAGTGGGAGTGTTCATTGAATCAAAGAGCGTTTGTGGGTTTGTGGATGTGTGTCATCGTTGTGGCACCAGCAGCACTGATGTCTCTGTGTGCTGTGTTCCCCCGGCGCTCTCAGTGAGGGCAGCAACCTCACCCCCGCCCACCACTTCCCAGACTTCCGACTGAAGACCTACGCCCCCCTGGCCTTCCGCTACTTCAGAGAGCTGTTCGGGATCAAACCAGATGACTACCTGGTGAGTACAGAAGTCTCCGTGCAGTCAAACCCAGACATACACTATGCGGTACAGTATGGGCAGTACAGGCAAACCCTCACAAACATTCACACTGTGCTTCCAAGCTTACAAACTATGACATGTACACACATATGACATGTACACACGTATGACATGTACACATATGGTACAGCATACTAACTAAAACAGACCCATAAAATACTTACAGTGCAGTATATAGTAACAGTGAAACTGATATTAAAAAAACTGTAAAAACTTAAAATAAATTCACACAATCAGAAGCTCAGAAGTATATGTTTTCTTGTAATCCAGTTCACTATGCTTATGCAACGGTGATTGTAGTGGCATTCTCTGCTGTTTAGACACTGATGTGTTTGTTGTTGTCGTTTCTCAGTACTCCATATGCAACGAGCCTCTGATCGAGCTGTCCAATCCCGGGGCTAGTAGTTCCTGGTTCTATCTCACCAGCGACGACGAGTTCATCATCAAGACAGTGCAGCATAAAGAGGCGGAGTTTCTGCAGAAGCTCCTCCCAGGATACTACATGGTGAGCGTCTCCCTGACCTTTGACCCTTGAACCCACACTTTTGATTAGGATTCTTTTCACCCAACATGACATAGAGGAGGGGATTTGAACCTGCAACCTCTTAATCTGCAGTAAAATGCCCTACCACTGAGCTATACTGATCACCGATAAGCACACACGTTTTACCGTTTAAACCCTGTTTTGGTGTTGTTTCCTGAATGTCTGTCCTCATTCATGGATTCTCCATTCCAGAACCTGAACCAGAACCCCCGGACCTTGCTACCGAAGTTCTACGGCTTGTACTGCATCCAGAGTGCCGGCGTCAACATCCGCGTGGTGGTCATGAACAATGTGTTGCCACGAGAGATGAAGATGCACTACAAGTACGACCTGAAAGGCTCTACCTGCAAGCGACGCGCCTCGCGCAAGGAACGCACCAAGTCCTCCCCCACCTTCAAAGACTTGGACTTCCAGGAGATGCACGAGGGGCTGCACTTTGACGGCGATACGTACAACGCCTTGATGAAGACACTGCAGAGGGACTGCCGGGTGGGTGGCTGTTAGACTCACTTACAGTTCTACATGCTATTCAGTTAGGTAAGGGCGCTTTGTCATCAAAAGCTTCGCACAAATGGTGCGAATAGAAAGAAGATCAAGGATCCAGAAGTGGAGAGTTCTAACAGTATTCAGGTGGTCGGAGTCAAGGAATGATCTGTGTTTAGTTTAGAGAACTGATGAGGTGTTTTAGTTGTTTTGCATCCAAAATGTTGAAATCAAATGTCCGCTAAAGAGTGAGACTCAAACAGCCTTCCAGCGCTCCCAGCTCTTCTGAGTGACCTTGTTGGTCCTGGCTAGTCAGGATTACCCTCCACACAAAGCACCTGACTCATATTACCAGGTTTAGGAACCGGTCGCACGCAGAACCACAGTCTCCACAAGCCCTGTCTCTGAGCAGTTCGTAAGCTCACGGTGGAAGTGTTAGGTAACTGTGGGAGTGTTAGGGCCCTTTGTTTGGAGGGAGTTACAGTATGACATCAGTGTTTGGTTTAAAGAGGATAACTGTTCTCTCAGGTTTACTTTGTTAATCCTGTCCTGATGCTTAGTCCTACTGGACTTTGTGTCGTTGGGTGGTTTTCCAAGGGTGAGGTTGTGAGGTCAGTGTATGACTGTTCGCCAGAGTTGGCAGTTCCCTTGCAAGGTTGACCATCTAGAACAATTGTAACTCAAATTACATTACATGTCCATGAAAGGCCACTGATGCAACATCAAGAGAGGTTGTACGCAGACAAAAAAAGTTCATTTTCCAAACAATTTCATCTTTGGGTAGGTTTAATCCGTTTTTGTTAAACAAACAAGTAACTACCTGAGCGAGGTGTGCCTCTAGTGCCCATAAAATAAATATAATAAACAAAACGACTACTGATCATAATGACGTGATGAAATGGCTTCTACAGTGTCCATTCCAAATCACGGTGATTCTACGACCACTCTAAATAGTGGTTATTTTACGCTTGTGTCGTGGGTCAGGTCTTGGAGAGCTTCAAGATCATGGACTACAGTCTCCTTCTGGGGGTTCACGTTCTGGACAAGAAGATCCGTGACAGAGGGAGCCGGGGGGACAGCAAGCGCCTGGGGGGTCAGAAGGTCCTGTACTCCACGGCCCTGGAGTCCATCCAGGGAAACGCCAAGGCTCCGGAGCCCGCGGCTGATGATGACACGTAGGAGAACACACACGTGATCAAAGCAGGCACACACACAAAGCAAAGTCACACACATACATCGTACAACCACACACACACAGCCTTAGGTTATATAATAAACTCTTCCATGTCAATTAAATGAGCACATTCTTGTCTTTCCAGAATGGGTGGAATCCCCGCTAAGCACAAAGAAGAGAAGCTGCTCATCTTCTTAGGCATCATTGACATCCTGCAGTCCTACAGGTGGGGGTCAGATGGCTGAGTGGTTAGGGAGTCGGGCTATTAATCAGAAGGTTGTTCGTTCGATTCCCGGCCGTGCCAAATGAAGTTGTGTCCTTGGGCAAGGCACTTCACCCTACTTGCCTCGGGGAGAATGTCCCTGTGCTTACTGTAAGTCGCTCTGGATAAGAGTGTCTGCTAAATGTAAATGTACAGGTGAGAGCTTGAATGACAGTTGGCCTTTGAAAAAACAAATGTTTTCATTCAGCAGACCCTTTTATCCAAAGTGACATACAGGAGGGAGTTTGAACCTGTGATCTCTAGATGTGCAGTCTATGCTCTCCCACTGAGCTATATCCATCCTGTCAAAGATGGAGGAATCATTATGGAGATGCTTTTGTGACCTACAAATAGTGTATACAGAAACTACCAGAACAGCCGAAGATCAAGCATGAGAAGTTCAAAGTTCTGAGTATTTTGAGAGTCAGAGTCAAGGAATGGGTTTTCCTGTTTCTTCAGGTTCATCAAGAAGGTGGAACACTCCTGGAAGGCCCTCGTACACGATGGGGTATGTTCCCAGTTCTGGGTAATTGTGCGTGTACGTGTTTACCACAAACACATTTACATTTTTTTACTAAATCTTTGCTTTCTTGTCATTTCAGGACACTGTGTCAGTCCATAGGCCCAATTTCTATGCGGACAGATTCCTGAATTTCATGGGAACCACTGTCTTCAAGAAGCTGCATCGTAAGTTCATTCAAAGACACTAAATAACCCATATAGCTACTACTTTTACGATTGTGTTTGTTTTTCTCTTACTCACTCTGGTACTTACTCATGGTACAAGCTCTGAGAGGAACATCTAGCTACTACGTTCAACAATTCTCTCATTTTTCCTCTCACGCATCATCTTTCTCCCGGGTGCTGGTTTGTTGTCAGCTCTGAGAGGAGCCTCCTCTAAGAGGAAGAGGAATTCTCTCCACCCGATGCGCTCCGCCTCCCAGGAAGTTCTGTCCGCGCATAAGGAGGAGTGGACGGAGGAGAAGAAGGCCCAGAGCTTGGAGAGTCTGGACGGACAATGTACGCTCACATCGCGGCACAGTTACAGCCGCCCTTCTTCGTAACTTCACCACAGCTTTCCCTTGGGCTTTTACTTCCTACACTCACTCTGCTCCTCTCTCTGCTCCGTCCGCTAGATTCAAGCGGCTCTAATCAGCCAGACCTGGTTCCCTCTCCTAGAGGATTGAGCCTGGCTGTGTCCTTCTGCACAATCCACTCCAGCGAGGAGGACCTGCTGGAGGATCCTGACAACAGGTACACGGCCCCCACACAGCCCTCCTATACCCCCACACAGCCATCCTATACCCCCACACAGCCCTCCTCTACCCCCACACAGCCCTCCTCTACCCCCACACAGCCCTCCTATACCCCCACACAGCCATCCTATACCCCCACACAGCCCTCCTATAACCCCACAAAGCCCTCCAAAACCCCGCACACACTCCCCACAGCCCTCCTGTACTCCCCATACAGCCCTCCGACAGCCTAGACGCTTGAATCCAAACTGACAAACAGGCAGGAGAAGTTTCAAACCCGCCACATCTTGATCAGCTGTCAAACGCTCTAACCACCGAGCCACACACATGGCATGTACGTCTCCAGATTAAGATGCGGCTCCTTATTTCCTGTTTTCACACAAGCTTCTTGTGTTCCCGGCAGTGACGACCGCAGGGCCTCAAGCGCCACCGTTGCTCTGGACGACACAGACCCCACCCCTCCCAGCCAGGGAAGCACCCCGGACTCCGTCCTGGACGTCTACCTGGTGGGTATCTCTCAACAGTAGGTGGCATAGAGTGTTGTATGTCTGACAACACACACACACAAACATGATGCATGGTACACACACATACATGCATAAACACACACACGTACATAAACACGTACACACACACTTGCACATACATACTGGTACCTACACACACTCCTGTATTTCCAGGTACTGTGAGGTACAGACAACCCCATGCTCTTCTATAGCTATGGGGCTCGCCCCTCTCTCTGGACCGCAGTGAACTACAGTGAAATCTCCTTAAAGCCAGCCATAGTAGGGCAGACGGTAGGTGGTCCATACTGGCCAGACCCTCGTTTGAGATTCATTGTGAAGTATTTTTAACTATGTGATTCGTGGAGTTGTTTGTGTTATACCTGTAGTGAATAAGGGCCCTGTGTCCACATAGCTTCCTCGCAGCTAAATATTTTTTTAATACTTCAGTTGATTGAATAATGTGTCTGAGTACCTGATTAGTTTTAACCTGCTTTTGAGTTAGGTTCTCCACCCAGGCCTACATGCCTAATATTTTAATATGTATACAAAGTAGGGAGAATATTCAGACACAGCTGTTGTGTTATCATTTGCATTCACTAACAGTTCTCCTCTGTGTGACATCACCGCCCATAGAATTTGAATTTTGTTTCTAAAGCTGTGTCTGTGTCTGGCCCCCTCGTTCTCTTATTCCTCGTTCCGCGTTCCCCTACTAGTACACCGATCCCCTACTTTTACACCACTGTCTAGGGCCAAAATAAGGTAAACGTGAATTAAACATAACTGTTATTTCAGACACCATTTTGTTACTTCTTTGTCATAATTTTGAAACTAATAAGTTGTCATGGCATCACATAAACAAGTTACGTTTGTGATTTCTGCTTCATTGTGACACCATCACCAACTGTGACATCACAGAGACCTCTCTGTGTCTTGTGTTACAGTGAGGAGTGACACATGCATCGTCTGCACCACCTCTACCAGTGCCCGTAAATGACCTTTAACCTATCACGCATGAACTGCACAAGAAACGCCATTATTGAAACGATGGCATTTTAAACACATCCTGCACTATGGGGAAGCATTCTTCTGCTGCCGTCCACTTTGCTGCTAATCTTCACATAGGGACAGTCCTCAGGTTTATTCTGCAATCACACTCTTTCAGAGAGGAAAGCTCTCTTCATAGTTAAGAAACTGCATGTTGTTGATTTTTTTGATCAAGTGACACCCATGTTTAAATCTCAGAGGGCTGGATCCCTGAAAGATTAAATCGATGCATTTCATTTCATCAAGTGTGAAACATAATATAAATTTTTTGTTTTGGTTTACATTCCGGTTGATACATATATTTATAGATACATATATTAACTTTTTTTAGATACTTTTCTTTTTTTCCTTCAGTAAATATCGTATAGATCATCATGCAGTTGTGTGTTTAATTCAAATGTCAAATTCTGTCCTTTTTCTTGCTTCTTTCTTGCTTTTTGTTGGAAAATTATGCAATGCATTGGTTTAAGATTGTAAAGGTTTGTTGCACAAAATATTACAATTGCTGTATTGCCATGTCATTGACTTCCTTCTGGAATCACCATTTGCCTTGTAATTTGATTTATTTAATGAAATTACTCCTAAAAATACGTCATTGATATAACTCCTTATGTAAATTGTATTTAAATGTTGTAGCCTATTTAAAATAAATTTATTGTATGTGTTGAATAAAAATTAATAAATCCAGTCAAATCGTTCTTATTTCAAACCAAGGTATTATGCAAGTTTAGCATTGTTGTGTTTTCAATTAACCACTAGGGGGGGCACGTGCACAGTGGTAAGATTTTTGTTCTTATTTCCCCGCAGGATGTGTGTGTGTGTGAGAGAGAGAGAGAGAGAGATAGAGAGAGAGAGAGAGAGAGAGAGAGAGAGAGAGAGAGAGAGAGAGAGAGAGAGAGAGAGAGAGAGAGAGAGAGAAAGAAAACGAGACGGAGAAATATCTTAAAAAGCAAGTCAGAAAACGAAAACAAATCCCGTTTATGTAACTGAGATTACATTTAATTCAATTGCTGTTTATTCACTTACATTTACATTTACATTTACTCATTTAGCAGACGCTCTTATCCAGAGCGACTTACAGTAAGTACAGGGACATTCTCCCCGAGGCAAGTAGGGTGAAGTGCCTTGCCCAAGGACACAACGTCATCTGGCACGGCCGGGAATCGAACTGGCAACCTTCTGATTACAAGCCCGCTTCCCTAACCGCTCAGCCACCTGACTCACTTTATTTTATGAAAGAAGCTTGTAGCCTAAATGATAAGTAACGTTCATGGGAATCATGAATCATGGGAATCATGGAATCACCATTGGCCTACCACCAACACTAGCTACATTTAGTCAGATGTACCATGTAGGCCTACTGTACTAGAACTGTTGTTTAAATCAGTCATGCCTGGGGGTCTTACCCGGTTGAACCAGTCAAACAGGTCGACTACTCAAATTAGAATTACGGTGGATGGAGTTGGTCATTGAAATATAGCCTACCCT
Source organism: Osmerus mordax (assembly GCF_038355195.1). Classification (NCBI taxonomy): domain Eukaryota; kingdom Metazoa; phylum Chordata; class Actinopteri; order Osmeriformes; family Osmeridae; genus Osmerus; species Osmerus mordax. The sequence goes on along the minus strand of NC_090063.1, from coordinate 14,714,956 downwards.
ACCGTTTTCGTCTCGTTAAAGATTATATAGCATGCTTTTTATTTATATCTAAATAACATGTGCTTCTAGATGAGAGTAGACAACCCAAGACAAATCTGATGGATTATGATTCAAGAAACATGTGCAAACGGACGACAAATCAAACAAAAAAAATTGTAATCTCACATTAATGCGAGTCTTATTTCAAAACGCGCATGTATCCACACATTTCTGTGGACAGACCAACCAATAGACCAACTATTATCAGATTATAAAATATATTATTGAGTATACCTGCATGTGCCTAAACCATCTAACAAGAATTGTATTTATTTTTCAAACAACAATAAATGACTCATGTTGGTCGAAACTGCACCTCCTCCCCCCCCCCTCTATGGTCACGTGGTGTGCAGGAGGTACGATTCACCTGCATTTTCCAAAACCACGCCTTTACCTGCTAGAACCAGGAAATCCAAGGCCTTGGCGACAGACTTCCCTTGTGTTTACAACTATCTCGGGTGTGGAATTATTGAAAAGTCGGATTAAAGAGTATTTTTTCAAGCAGCCTACTTTTTAGGCGCAAATAATTTACCAACTTCGACCTCCACTCGGTACGTATCACGCTTTCCTGAAAATTCTTTTTATGAGTAGTCACTGAGTAGTCACTCACTAGGCACACTTGAGTAGCCTTGTATGGTAATCGAATGTTAGCGTTCACTGTGTTTGGTTTCAGTCAGACTTTTATAAAATAGTCGTATTTCCTGTAATGAATGGTGAGATTTAAGTTTTCATACAAAGGCCCGTGTGTTTTTACGTTTTCTCTAAATCTACGCGTAGAAATGAGTGACATTAGTTCCGAGGACGTTGTTCACTGTTGCTTTTGTTGCTTTAATCCAGTTTGTTCACAGTATTACGGATTCAGTCTTGTTTGAACATGAGTGAGTTACCAGGCTATTTCTGTTGGCAACCATGCAGGGCACGATTGAAGTGTTTTGGGGTCAGGTTGAGCAACTCTGCTCAATTTGTTTAGCTATTGTTGAGTGTTTCTCCTTTTGTGTGACAGGTCAAACCGCGTAGGCCTCAGTGAAACTACACATGCGAGTTTAGGTGTATCCTGAGGGGCCACAATCGTGTGGCGGCGTCAATCGCTCTGCTCTAGGTTAGTTATCAATGGGCAAGCCTGGCTTTGTATCGGTAAATGTATGGTCGACGACAGGGCAAGCCTTTATCGGGGTCTGAACAGGTGTGTGGTACTGCAGGTTTAGGCGTGAGATAGTGAATGAATATTAGGGGCCGTTTAGGAAATAATTCCGACTGTCCTTACACAAACACATATTAAATACACGTTAACATATGAAATGTTCACACATGCATTCATACTACTGAAAACGTACATATGCATACATATGAAATGCTCGCACAGATGCATGTGAAACACGTTCACCCACTCTCTTATATGAATCGTTCAAATCATATAAGGATGAGTAAGAAGCTGTGCAACAAAAAAAAAAGCCTTTGAAAAAAACGTCATCATCATCATTGATGAGTACTTAATGAGGACTACTATACTTTAGCCTAGAGCTTTAAGGCTACCCTGCTCTAGGCTTCTCTGTTCTCCTCGCCCCCCCCTTTTTTTTTTAAAGGTTGAAACAATTTCTTCGAAAAAAAGTTTTGAAAGGTCAAGCATCGTATCTTAATAAAAAATTTGCGCGCGTGCACTCACGCACGCAGTGGCATGTGTCGCTCCGTCTGTCTTAACACGTTAATGACAAATTTATGGTATTGCGTAATGTAGTAGGCAGCATAGTAATGCTATGATAATGCAACACGTGCGGAGTGACAAGGGCTAGGGCATCATTCTTCTTATGTAAACGAATTAAAGACAACCAAACAAGGGATAACCACTCCCCCCCCCCCCCCCTATCCAGCTTTCCCATTAGGGCTCCTTAAGAGTTCGAGTTACACAGAAATGCACTCGGAGGTGATGTTCTATTCAAACAACGCTTTTGTTTGTGTGTCCTCCATCTCAGGCTCAGGGTACTTCCTACCGATTTGACATGAATATGGATTTTAGTTATTATTTTATGAGCAAAGAACAGAATTTGAAACACCATTTCCCCCCTAGAGCCACCATGGTGGCTCAGACATCACAGATTAAGGATTAGGTTTTTGATCCCTCCACAAAATATTGCAGTGCTGGGATGTGTCTAAAATGTTTCCTATATCCCAGGTTTAAGATGTGTCCAGGGGAAATGATTTGATTCGATGAATGGTATTTGGAGTAAACAAACAAAACATTTTCTTCACCCTCTTTTGGTGGTTCTGAATGTCCAGATGGGTTTACCTCTGGCTTACCGGTTTAATGTGATAGTCAGCGATTACAATATGTACAAGACATATTCTGATATTTGGGAGTTTAGTGTGATGACAGGGCGTGTGCATGTGAGTGTGTGTGTGGCTGTGTACCGTGACAGGGCTCCAGCTGGTGAGCTCTTCCAGAGAGTGACAGAGGTTACAGGATTAGGGTTGTCGTAGTCGTCGTGTGCCGACATCCCCTCTCCACGGATGCCCATGCATGTCCCTCCTCCTGAATTTGCTTATCTGATGCTCCTATACAATGTCTGATTTCTATAGGTCCAGGCCTCGCATGCTGATCTGCTGAACGGAATAACTATATAGGGTTTATGATTCTACTGTACAGCGGATAACCGGATCAGTGGAGAGCGAGCCCATGTGAGGCCGTTTCCCTGTGCCGCTCATGCCCGCCAGACTTGGTCCGTGTTCAAGGCAGTGCTGTTAAACATCTCCATGTTTTTTCGTTACCTAACCACAACCAAACAGAGGCGGTTATTTATAGACTCACTGTTTTTTTGGGTCTTTGGAGCTCTTAGGGATTTCGGTGCCCTGCTCTTTGGCAGGGAGGTCTGCCCTTCCCAAGGCTAGTCCAACTCAGTAATCCAGACGTTCAAGCCACTGGAATATAAATCCTAGCGAGAGCTGTGATTGGCTGGCAGCCGGCTGGGCGTTGTGTGTTTGTGTGTTTGTCACGGGACACGGTCGCGTGCTGTCAGCTGGTGACGCAGAACACAAGACACAACCCCCGAGCATGTGTGTGTTGATGTGTGTCCATGTGTGTGTTTATTTAATAGTATGAAAATGTTAGTTTGTGATATGGTAGGAGGGTTTGGGGAGGGTAGCAAAGGCTACATTAGAGGCGTGTGAGTGTAGTAGATGGGGAGGTCCTGGGTGTTAATGGACAGGAATACTAAACCTGCAAGGGGATTATGGGAGGATGGGCTGGGAGCGATGCATGATCTGTCGGGACTTAGTACCACAATTATCCTGCCAGCAGCAGCACCCGAAACAGGGTTTTCATTAGTGTAATGTTCAGAGATCTCCCAGGGTTACGTAACAGCGATCCCCCCACCTCTCCCTTGCGGCTCCGCCCACCGCAACGTGGATGTTGTTTGCCTTTTTTTTTTTTTTTGTCTCTTTGGGAAAACCAAATGGACATCCTTCGGAGGGGGGCGGAGTCAGGTGGGCTGTGAGGGGCGGTGCCCTTGCCGTAGTAGTCGTGGGCAGAGCAGAGAGGGGATCGTGCTGAAGATGAGTGTGTGACGGTGGCGAGCGAGCGCAGCAGTGACGGGGACAGCCGAGCGCGAGGAGATGTCTTGGGGTTTTATCATAGTGCTCAGGGCCTGGCAGTGAGATGTGTTAGAGCAGAGCCAGTGAGAAGGGTTGTGGGACCGAGCTGTATGAAGTGGAGGAATAGGATTAGTCTTAAAGATGAAGTTTAAGAAGTTCATCACAATCATGCAGGCGGCCATGGGGGTGGTCCCCCTCAACAAACGAGAGCTGCTGCCACCGGGCAGGAAACTGTGGAGACCGCCGGCGTGAGTGTGTGTGTGTGTGTGTGTGTGTGTGTGGGAGGGTGGGTGGGTGCGTGCGTGAGTAATGACGACCTACAAGTTCCTTCATGTGTTTGGAATCTGCAGAACTGCATTTGGTTTTGTTGAACTACATTTCATGGATATTCTCATTGCTGCTTGAAGCGATTCCACATTTTTTATTGGAATGTTAGTCTCGATACTGTTGATCAATGCCTTGCTTTTAGAATGTTCCTCACGGTTCAGCGTTCTTTAGACTGTTCTTCTCTGTTCTTAACATTCTGTATTGTTCATCATTGTTCCACATTCTTTAGAGTATTCTTCGCTGTTCATTGTTCTTTAGAACGTTTTTCGCGGTTCATTGTTCTTTAGAATGTTCTATGCTGTTGGCATTCTTTATGTTCACTGTAGAGTGAAGGATGTTCAGCTCAGTGTAACAGTGCCTGCAGGTCATAGTAAAGCTGTACTGTATTTGTGAGCAGTCCTACTGTATCTGTAAACATAGCAGATTATATCACAGGCCTTCTGTACCAGCTCTCCTTAGATGACCCAATGTATCATCACTCACTGTGCCATGTCGTATAACTGTACATGGAACAAAAGGGGATGGTTCCGTGGAACAGAGTTTTATTGCAAATCCAGAGGTTCTAGATTGAAACCCCTCCCCCACTCCTGGATGTCACTGGATATAAATCTGCTAAATTAATGTCATTTGGGCGCTGATGATGGCTGACTGTCCACTGCTTCCCAGCAGCTGCTCAGGTCTGGGACTAAGGGGGTTAGTTGGAGAGCCACACCACACGCTGGTCATATGGTCACAGGTCCCATCAAGGTCAACCGCTTTTTTTAATTCACTCTGGTTCTGAGTCCAAGCATATGTTGCACAATGCTGTTCCATCTTCACTCAGACACTGCTATCCTGCCCAGTGTTTCTTAGTGTGTGTGTGTATCTACACGTGTGTGTGCGTTGCATTGCATTGTTTTGTGTGTGGGTCAGTGTTGGTCTGGTCAAAGCAAAGGTGATATCTGTGTTACCTCTTTTTTCCAGTGAACCGGATTTGGGGTTGAACTGAAACAGAGAAAAACAATCTCTGTTTTTCACATTATCTTTGCTGTTTTCATCAAAGCTATATGAAAAGTCGTTTTTGACCACTGTTCCAAGTTTTTTACGTTTTTAAGTGTATCAATGCAGACCACATTTCCTATGTAACAGTCGTTTTCCTGTTTCCGTAGTGACCAGCCCAGTAGAGACCAGTCCAACACCGACCTGTTCCGGTCCAGCTGTTCCTGGGACAGATTCTACTGGACCAAAGAAGCCCAGCACCTCTACCTCGGTCGTCTCTCTGCACCAAGCTACTCTGCTATTCTGAGGGTACCTCTCGAGCTCCCTTCATCATCTTCACTGGGCTGTCTGTGTGGTCTGCCTTCCAGCAGTGCCACGGCTTGGTTAGCTTGGACTGGTTTCACAGCCCAGCTAAATTAAGCATGGTAGTTTATTGGAGTAATCTCCATGGGAAAGGCAGACTGAGTTATTTGGATGCATGCTTTTGTACCGTCATAGAAATAGGGTAAATCTGTGTGGAATGTCTGTCTCTTATCTTTCTCCACTTGCTCATGTTTGCTTCTGGCAATGTGCCCAAGGCCCTTGTCCTCTTGCCCTGGTTTGAACACTACTGCTCCTTGCACACACGTCCCACACACTGCCTTTCCCTTTTTTCCCCAGCGCAAATTCACATACACACACACACACACACACCATAACCAAGCATTTGAACCAGGAAAGCTAGTCTTCTTGCTGTACTGGGAAGCAGCTGTTTGGACAGACTATTCTAGAGCCGCCCAACCCTGTTCCTGGAAAGACACTATTGATGTTATGTTTATTGCGCTATTGGAATGGCAGAGATTGCTCTACGGTACTATCTCTCATTTAGTATCTCATTGTGCTTAAGAACTGATACTGTGTGTGTTATGGCGAACACAGAGGTATTTTAAAAGGCAAACAAACTATCTAACTTGGTTATAGGAACTGAAGTGCATTTATTCTCTAAACATTGAACACATTCAATCAGACTCATTTGGCAAGAGTTAACACAGTCTTGGGGTGACCGAATGTTCTTTGATGGACAACATTTCAAATGAATGGGCATATGAGTAATACGTGGGTTTATTATAAACGGGATGTTTTTTTATAATCTTGTTAAAATATAAAAAAATGTTTCAACCCCGTTGTTGTATTTGGTACATTATGTGGCTTAATGTGGTCGCCTGGGGCGCTCGTGCTCACTATGGAAAATATGCCGAAAAGTGTTATTCGACAACGAATCTTGTTTAAGACGAGTTTCAGCCGTGTTACCGGTCTCCATGTGTGTCCCTTCTGTACTGCGGAAACAGCAGTAGCGGTCATTTAGTTTTCGAGTCCTTTACGTCGGTGTGACAGTGCATGATGCCCGTTAATGGAGGGAGACTGTTCTCTTTGAGCAGATATGAGACTCAGTATTTTAAAGTAAGTAGTCGATCATTTTTTCATTTGAGTACTCACTTGGTCTAAAGTGTAAAATATAAGTGCGTTATAATCTTTCTCTAGTTTTGGTGTGTATTCACTAAAGAGACGTTTCAAAAAAGTCACGAGACCGAATGGAAAGCCTGTTGGATCCACCTGCTCCCAAAACTGGAGGGTCCCTCAGTTCTAAGCTCTTGTTTCACTTTATCTGATAATAGTTGGCTTATTATTGTGCTAGTAGGCAGCTTTTTTGAGGAAAATCCGTTTAGGGGTTTGTGGTGTTCGTAGCTTATGTTGCAAAATATGTGTCGAGCGTTTTGATTGTGGTTGAGGATGACCGCGGTTGCTTGCAAAAGGCAGAACTTATTCATTTTTTAAACTGGTTTAACGGCACTTGTTTTAAGTTAACCTTGTACTAATCTTATCGTTTTCCGCCTAAATTAAATATCGGCCTGCTAAAGGTAAAACAGCATTTTTTTAATAGCCTGTAGCTTTTTCTGTTTCAACTAGAGGGCGCACTGTTACAACTAATTCATGGTAGTTTTAAGGTCATGAGGTGAGCAGATTTTCAAGCAGTGCATGGTTTGGTAGATAAATCTAGACCCGGTTGTTCTGTATTATCTTATGTTTAATCAACAAGTGTGTTAGTATGTTGAAAAATGCTGTGTAACACGTGGCACACGTAATGACCATACAAAGTGTGGATTTCAATTGCGTCTACTTGCATGGTTTTATGTCTACAGTATTATGTCAACTTGGTTGTGGCCCGTTGCGTGTGTAAGCGAGTGTGAGAGAGAAGAGAGAACTGCATGGTCTTTTGTCCATGCCAGTGACTGATTTGAGATTAAAGGCTGTGTTCCGTCTAAGCCTGACCCATGAGTATAGGCCGCCTTCTGCTGTTTCATTCATTTGACAATTTAAACTCTCGTTTTCATCACTGAAACTGTGATGGTGAGTAAATTCTTGCGTAATTCCCAGAGAGGGCACGACTTCAGACGGTTCATCATTCAGGGTAATGAATGAGGAGAGCTGTAAGCCTGTTACTTGCCTCACCACCAGAGGGCAGCAGCATTCCCACTGTTCATCCCTGAGATGTGACCATGCCCTGACAGGAGAGCAACGCATTCATTTAGGAGACGCTTTTAACCAAAGCGGTGACAGAGGGGGATTTCAACCTGCAACCTTTAGTGCTTCAGTCAAATGCTCTACTACTGAGCTACACCCATACTTCAGTTGAACACGGCACAGGAGTACAACTCCACACAGCTACAATGTAATACTGCAGTTGAGATGTTATCATTGCACTCTGTCTGGTAAATGCAGACCGTTCATCTTCCCACAAAGTCAAAACACCTCTCAAGTTGCAAACTTGGTATCAGTATAGTCAAAGTCAACGTTTTAGGGGACATGAGCATTTTTGAGTGGAGGGAGTTTTCTGTGACACGGCACATGTAGTTGTTTAAAAACAAAACAAAAAAACAAAGCATGACCAGTACCGGTATACCGTGCAACACTAACGACCAGTACCGGTATACCGTGCAACACTAACGACCAGTACCGGTATACCGTGCCACACTAACGACCAGTACCGGTATACCGTGCAACACTAACGACCAGTACCGGTATACCGTGCAACACTAACGACCAGTACCGGTATACCGTGCCACACTAACGACCAGTACCGGTATACCGTGCAACACTAACGACCAGTACCGGTATACCGTGCAACACTAACGACCAGTACCGGTATACCGTGCCACACTAACGACCAGTACCGGTATACCGTGCAACACTAACGACCAGTACCGGTATACCGTGCCACACTAACGACCAGTACCGGTATACCGTGCAACACTAACGACCAGTACCGGTATACCGTGCAACACTAACGACCAGTGTTGAAGCTCCTGAGATGGAGCTGCTTCTGAAGGGAAGCCTCAGGAGGACACAAGCTGGACCGAGAGGAGCAGACACTGTTGGGAGGTTTCCTAATCCCATCCTCCTGAAGTGTGTGTGGTATCTGCGTGTGTGTTTTCCTGAATATTTCCCTGCCAGATTTCCTTTTATGGTGTGTTTCACAACGGCCATGTGGCAATACCCTCACTCTGAATCACAGGTAGCAGGGTTTCCCCTAGGTTTACAGCTTTGGGGGGGTAGCCATGTAGAGACATGGTCTCCTGACCATGTAGAGACAGAAATGACATTCCGTTGTGTACATAAGATAAATAACATAAGGCCATTTAGTTTGTTTAATAAAAGAGCAAGCTATAGACATGTTTTATAGGAAAGGTAACCTTAAATGACTTGTTTTCTGATCTGGCGCTATAAGGGGGGGGGGCAGGGGGTGCCATTGGGGGGGCGGGGCGCCCCCCTAATATAATGGTAGGGGAAACACTGGGTAGTGTCAATAGTATTGCTTTTCTGACAACCTGCCCACACACACACACACACACTGACAGACCACACTACAGACTAGATACACGCAGTTCCCTCATGTTGAGTCATGTCAGAAGGGTGTGGTCGTTTCTATCAGGAGTTTCCCTTGACTCCTTCTCATCTGTTCTGTAAGATGCCCAAGATGTGGGTTACACTTCAGATCTGGCAACCTGGATGCCCCCCATTTCAACAAGATGCACAAGAGAAGTCAGCAGAGCCAAGCTTTTACATTAGTTTATGCTCAGTAAAAATGTCAACTTATCCAAACAGTTTGACGCTGAGCATCGTAGTCTAGGATCCATGTCTGGGTTCACCTTATAGTTTGATACGACAGATTCCTGGTTAACAGATGATTTTCAGTTAGTGTACTAATCTGTGTGGGATGAATGCTTGCGATTTATATTGTGTATGTTCTATTTTCATTCAGTGGCGCATCATTGTGTGTGTGAGAGAGAGAGCGTTTGTGACAACAAGCATGATTATCGGTGTTATTGTTATGCACGGGGTATGTTCAGTGTATTTTAATCATTTGCGTGTACACGCCAGTGTGTGTGTTTGTGTGCATGCAATTGTGTGACAGTTTGTGTATGGCATTGCTTGAGAGGTAGAGTTTATGCGATTGTGTGTGTGTTTACCCTGTCTCTGGACGGTGGGATTTGCTCTGAATGTAGGCCATCAGAATCCCTCTTACGTCAACAGCAGGCAGGCAGGCAGATGCAGGCAGGAGGGAGGAGGTGGCTCTGAGGCTGGGCTGTGGAGGAGCTGGAGGGGCACAGCCTAGCAGAGCACCACTGGAGGTAGAGAGAGACGGACAGATAGAGAAAATCAGATAAAGACGGGCAGACAGACAGATAGACGGACAGACAGACGGACAGGAAGGAACATGAAGACGGTCCTCCACCTGCACAGGAAGTGGGCCCACACTGTGAAGGCCATTCGCATCCTGCAGGGGCTTGTAAGTGACTGGCTCGCCATTAGAGAGGCAGACAGACAGGCAGAGAGACAGACGGACAGGAAGGTGGTTTGGTGGAGAGACAGGTAGACCAATGCTGTGTGTTGCTGGGAAAAGTGAGGGAAGTTGAACTGTGGTTGAGTTTTTGAGGAGTGGGTGAGTGGACAGCTGACTTGTCTAGAGTCTAGTCAGTTAGGTAAAGCCAAAAGGTTGTGTGTGTGTGTGTGTGTGTGTGTTGTGTGGGTGAGATGTCAGATGGCTCGTCTCGTTCGTTAGGTAAGCTGAGTGTGTTCAGTGGTGTGAATCATTGCAAGCTGTACAGCGGCGTGTGTGTGTGTTACCTGTCTATTGTTTTAAGCATTTTCCAACTTATTTTAAAATAAGTTGGAAAAATGCTGAAGGCAGCACTAGGGCACTAAGCCTTTCCACACTGGTCTAGCTCAGAGTTTTCCACCCCTGGTCCTCGGGCTTCTCTGCCCTGCATGTTTTCGATGTTTCCCTGCCCCAACACACCTGGTTCAGATGAATAGTTCATTATCAACTCAGCAGAAGTGTGTTAACAACCTATTCATTTAAACCAGGTGTGTTGGAAGAAGGGAAACATCAAAACCATGCTGGGCAGGGGGTCCCACAAGGACCAGGATTGGGAACCATTGTTTTATCAGTTTCACCATGGCTTCCATGTGAAGGTACCAGTGAAATGTGTGTCTGGAACCCTCCCCCCTCCTGGCTGGTTGACGTGCCTGTGTCTCTCTCTCCCAGCAGAACCCAGTCATGGAGGAGACGGTGTGGGAGCAGTACACTGTGACGCTGCAGCGGGTGAGTCTGACTTCACGCCCCTACACCTCCTTCTCCTCCTCCTACACCTCCTTCTCCTCCTCCTACGCCTCCTCCTCTTCCTCCTCTTCCTCCTCCTCTTCTTCCTCCTCTTCCTCCTCATCCTCCTCATCCTTCTCCTACGCTTCATCTTCCTCCTCATCCTCCTCCTCTTCCTCCTCATCCTTCTCCTACGCTTGATCTTCCTCCTCATCCTCCTCTTCCTCCTCTTCCTCCTCATCCTTCTCCTACGCTTCATCTTCCTCCTCATCCTCCTCTTCCTTCTCTTCCTCCTCTTCCTCCTCATCCTTCCCCTACGCTTCATCTTCCTCCTCATCCTCCTCTTCCTCCTCAGTCTCACTGGCTCTGTGCCGCCTTCCAGTGCCATCCCTATCCACGAGTGGGTTATTTTTTCAAAATGGCCACGTGCATATTGTTTTTCTTGGCTCCAAAGTTGAGAGGGAGCCTCAGGTGTTTGAGTGTGTATGGACGTGTAAGCCCAATCTGAGCCCAGAAGTGTATAGGTGTGTGACATGCATTTGAAGCACGGCCACGCTGTGCGGCAGATGGGTAACAGTCCGCTGTAGTGAGAGCCTGGTATAGTACTATATCACTGTTACTGCTGTAATGCTGCCTTTTCTATGTTAATACTGATAGCAGTCATGTTTGTCGACTTTAGCATGACTTGCTGTCTAGTGAACTGGATCACCGTGCTTTCCAAGATCATGTGACCCTGTTTCCTTCGCACGCACACACTCAACACATGTGTCCTGCCTGCTTAATCATGCTGATCTCATGTCGGTTCATGTTCTGAGATTCTGCTCCTGGAAAGCCGCTCTCCTCCACTTCCCTGACCCCTGCCCTCTGCCAGCTGTCAGCGTGTCACTCTCCTCCTTCCATCCATCATCTGTCCTCTGTCCTCATTTGACCAAGTTCTTCTTTGACTACAGTCGTCTTGGTATTCTCGTCCTCTGCCTCACGCGTCACTTTCCGTTTATGTATAAGCGAGCTTTCCTACTTTCACTGCCAGTCGCTTTTTCTCTTCATCATTTATCATTCTCTTGTTCTCACTCCTGCTTTTCTTTGTAGTTCCATCGCTCTTTCGTTCTCTCTCCCTCCCATTCTCTCTCTCTCTTGTTCTCTCTCTCTGTCTCTCACTCTCTGTTTCTCCCTGACCATCTGGCCTAGGAACAGATGTGCCGGGTGGTTGTTTTATTACAGATGGGGAGAGAAGGGGAGGGTGATGGGGGGGGAGAGAGAGGGTGATGGGGGGGGAGAGAGAGGGTGATAGTTAGTACAGAGAGGGGGAGGGTGATGGGGGGGAGAGAGAGGGTGATAGTTAGTACAGAGAGGGGAGGGTGATGGGGGGGGGGGGGGGGGGGGGGGGGGGAGAGAAGGGGAGGGTGATAGGGGGGAGAGAGAGGGTGATAGTTAGTACAGAGAGGGGAGGGTGATGGGGGGGGGGGGGGGAGAGAAGGGGGAGGGTGATGGGGGGGAGAGAGAGGGTGATAGTTAGTACAGGTGGGGGAGAGAGGGGGAGGGTGATAGTACAGAGAGGGGGAGGGTGATGGGGGGGGGGGGGGGGAAGAGGGGGGGGGTGATGGGCTTCATCAAATCTCTTGCTTTAATCTCTAGCCAAAGCAGGAGCAGGTACACACTACCGGGCCAGGCTAGGGGTGGGCGAGGAGCATCAGGAACACACACACACACGCAAAAGTACACCTACACACAGGACACGTGCAGATATACACACATACACACACACACACACACACACACACACACACTGAAGACCAACAGATTATCATCTGACAATAGTAATGTACGCACATTCATTAGTTCACAGACAGTATCTCTCTACAAACACAGTTCAGCACAGTGTATGTATGTCTCTTAACAGGACCCTAAAATGGGCTTCGGCATTGCGGTGTCGGGGGGGCGGGACAACCCCAACGACGACAGCGGAGAGATGTCCATAGTGGTGTCTGACGTGCTGCAAGGAGGGCCTGCTGATGGTCTTCTATTGTACGTACCTCCTGTCAATCAACCTCAGGGACATAGCATGATTGGTTGTCTTACTTGTAGCTTAGTTTTGACCTTGTGCTCTGCTGTCACAGTGCTCTACCTCCTGAGCTGTCATAACAATAATCCTAAATAATGTATTAATTTAGCAGATACTTTTATCCAAAGCTATGTACGGTAAAAAAAAACATTATCTCTTGACTTGCAGTCAAGTGCTCTACCATTGAGCCCCACCCTCATCTACATGTTACTCTTGATTCAGTCTGGATCACGTCAAGCTGCGTCTATTGTTTGTGTGTTGTGCAGTGAGAGTGACCGTGTGATCCAGGTCAATGCCACATCCATGGAGGGCGTTTTCCACAGCTTCGCTGTACAGACCCTCAGGAAATGTGGAAAAGTAGCCAAGATAGTAAGTTCTGTCTGTCAATTATGGGAGTTCAGAATCTGTGTTTTGTAAACTGTCAGTGTGGTGGTTTCTTAATTCTGTCCATAGTCTGATAGTTAAGGTTAAAGACTGTGTCAGTCTCGTAGTTTAGAAACTGTTGAAAGTTAACCTTAGTGACGCATGGAAAAAGTGTGTTTCGTGTCATCGACCGGACGTGCTTTTTGAATCCCAATAGACGGTCAAGCGGCCGCGGAAGGTTCCGGTGAACTTGAAGCGTGACCCCTCCCCCGACGACCGCGTGTTCAGCAACGACTACAACGACGACTACGACCAGGACCGCCGCAGCCTGTACAGCAGCCGCAGCGGCCTGCCCGACCGCGACCGGGACCGCGACCACAGCCTGGAGCGGGTCGGAGGCTACACGGACTCGGGCTACCAGACCCGAGAGAGGGACTACGGCCGCGAGGACCGGGGCCGGAGCACGGAGCGCGACCTCGCCCCTGACCGCGCTTTCAGACGAGACGGCAGCCAAGGTCGGACTCTGGACCGCGACCACAGCCCCGACCGGCGCTATCGCAGCGACCGCGCGCTGGACCGCAACCACAGCCCCGACCGGCGCTATCGCAGCGAACGCATGCTGGACCGTGACCACAGCCCCGACAGGCGGTACAAAAGCGACCGCACGTTGGACCGCGGCGAGAGCCCCGACCCGCGCTACCGAGGGCCTCCCAGTCCCGACCGCGACCGCGGCCGTGACCACAGCTTCGAGCGCGGTCGCATCCCCAGCGACCGCGACCACAGGAAGTACGAGGCGCGACAGGAGGAGCCGATGAGGAGGGCCGGCAGCAGAGAGCGCCTGGAGCGCTCCCCGTCGCCCCCCACCATGCCCATCCCCATGGCCTGCCCCCCCTCACGCGACCACGACCCCCTGGAGAAACCCCTGAACGTGCTGCTGCTGAAGAACAGGCCCAACGAAGGTCAGTGCTCTGCCTCTGGAATGTGGGGAGGGGTAGACCTTAGTGGTACTCCGTCTGACTACAGATCTACATGTCCCAGGGTCTGTTCTCTAACGTCTAACCCAACGGGGATGATGCTTTGTATACTAGTGTGACCTGAAAAAAACATATTCTCTAACCGTTATGGTTAGTTGGTTTGTTTTCCCAGACCATGTTCAAACGTGTGTGTGTGTCTGTGTGATGTGTTTGTAGAGTATGGCCTTCGACTGGGCAGCCAGCTGTTCATTAAGGAGATGACCAGCACAGGCCTGGCCTGCAGGGACGGCAACCTCCAGGAGGGGGATATCATCCTGAAGGTAGGCCCCAGACACAGCTGCCCCGCCCGGGGCTGGAGGGACACGTCTGCCCCTCTGGACTGACCTGGAGATTTATCTGTTGTTCTACCTGGTCTTTCTTCTCCCTTTCCCTGCACTGCCTCTCTCCATCTCTTTCTTCTACTCTCTCCGTCTCTCTCTCTCCTCTCTATCTCTCTATCTCTTCTTACTCTGTCCGTCCCTCTCTCTATCTCTTCTTCTCTCTCTCTCACTCTCTATCTCTTCTACTCTCTCCGTCCCTCTCCCTCTGTCCCTCTATCTCTTCTACACTCTCCATCTCTCTCCCTCTCTCTCTATCTCTTCTACTCCCTCTCTCTCTCTCTCTCTCTCCCTCCATCTCTCTTCTACTCTCCATACCTCGTCCCCTCCCTCCCTCCCCCAGATAAACGGCACGGTGACAGAGAACCTGTCCCTGGGGGACGCGGGCAGGCTGATTGAGAAGTCTCGCGGCCGCCTCCAGCTGGTGGTCCAGCGTGACCGGCGGCAGGTCCTGATCCGCATCCCGCCGCTGGCCGACAGCGACTCTGAGATCGATGGTGAGAGACCCACCGCCACACTCCGAGCCAGCTGCTCCTACCCCATGTGACCGCCCCTCTCTGAACCCGTCCAGCCCGTCACTCTCCGTGTCCCGTCGTAACTGCCTAGAATAACATGTAAACGGAGGGGGGGGGGTTCTAACCGGAGTGTGTTTGAGGGAAGGCCATGCATGTGTTCCTCTCTGGTGTGTCCTTTTTGTGTTTCTGTTGTTTTGTGTCTGATAATAAAACCGAAAAAAGGTCACACGCTCTGTAACACTCACCCTTCATATTTTTCTTTTATGTTGTTTGGTTTCTGTTATTTCTGAATAGTTCTCTGTTCAGCATTGACATAGACTTTCATTTGTTTGGAGATTAAATGACACATCTGTGTATTTACATCTGAGCTGGGGCAGACCTGCTCTACCTCAGCACCGCACAATAAAGACAATAGCCTCTCTACTGATTGGTTTTGGCAGTTTTTAAAAGTATCACGTGTTATTAGCACACCCTGTGATTGGCCCAGGCGTGACTGGGGGAGAGGGGGGGGGGGTAGAGAGCAGAGCTGATCCTGGGCCCTGTGGGGGGCTTCGCTTCAGTTATTTGTGACCCACTTTATTTGATTTATGGATGTGTGTGTGGGAAACTGTGTATGACTGAGAGCTTGGGTGTGTGTGTGGGAAACTGTGTGTATGACTGAGAGCTTGTGTGGGTGTGTGAGATTGTGTGGGAAACTGTGTGTGTGCGTGTGGGCGCGTGTGGGCATAGTAATGTAATCCACATTTATAATCCGGCAATTGGATATGAGGGAATTTCATTATGTTCTGGTCCGGAAAGAAGCGCCTGTGTGCCTGGCCTGTTCTAAGGTTTGGACAGGAGCAGTGAGGTTCTATTGAGACACGGGGTTAGGGTTAGGCTCAGCTGTCAGATACGCTGGCCTGGCTGTGCTTTGGTTTGACCTCTTTCCCTCTGTCGCTTTCTCTCTCTCTCCTCGTGACCAGTATTGGGTGGATATTACCTCTATCCCCCTCCCCTCTCCCTCTGTTTGGGGTGAGATACTGCTCGCTCGCTCTCCCTCCCTCTCTTTCTCTGGAGTGTCTGTGGTCAGCTCCATATCCACCTGGCAGAGTGATGAGTCCTAACACGCCGGTGACGTTCTGTGTTCCAGATATTTCCGAGATCGAGTCGTACCGCTCCTACTCGCCGCAGGACGACCGGCGCGCCGTGCCCTCCGACCTGTCCTCCCACTCCTCCAATGAGAGGCTCCGAGAGAAGCCCAGGTGAGCAGTCACTTCCTGCTTCCTGACGTCAACACTGGAGGAACACTCAGACTACACTGCCCTCCCAAAGACACTCACTGCTCTGAGTAGAACTGAGACTGAAACTGAATCGCTTCAAAGCATTAAAAAATTTAAAAAATTATCGCAGGCACATGTGTTTTCATGTGGGATGGTAACACAGTTTATTCCAGTACACAGATATTAAACTGTTACAGCACTGTAGCTGTGTTGGTCTACTGTACTTCAAACATCGCATTTTGCATCACCAGAGTTAGGCTTGTTAGGGTCGTTTAAATGTAGTTTAGTTTGAGTTTTTAATAGTTTACAATAATCGGACCTAATAGTCTATAATATATACTGTCGATGTACGAACTTGTCACATGATCACTATACCACATCAGGGACGATCCTCCTAGCCGCCTTGCGAAGATGGGTGCCAAGGCAACGCCTTTCAGAGTTCCAGACCGACCTGTGGATGACATACCTCCCCTGCCTGCTGAGAGGGAGGAGCCTCGCCCGGACACGCCCCCAGGTGCCCAGACCGGCTCTCTCCTCAGAACACGTGTAACCCTGTACCACGTATGAACACATAAGGGATTAGAACCAACACACCATCACATAAGGGATTAGAACCTAGCTAGAACCACGTATCAGCTCTAACATACCAGGACAGTGTTTCCCACAGAATGTGTTGTATTTGTGGCGGTTGGCAGGGGCGGAGCTAGACGTTGTAAAAATGTGGAGCTCAGCCCAAACCTATGTCCTAGTATCAGTTAGATGTGAGTGTAGATAGGGACAACAAGCAGTGCGAGCGAGAAATGTATTTGCATTAATTTGAGCGCTAAATAGTTTTTGGAGCTTTACGTAATACAAACCTGGACTTATATTGTTATGTTTTCCTCCACAGCACCTGTTGTCACTGTTGCTCCCAAACTGCGTGCCGCCCCCAAGACCCTGCTCAAGCCCAGTCTGGAGGACCTGGAGATCTATGGGTGGGTGTGTGTTGTCAGAATGGCGAGTGTGTGTGTGTGTGAGAGACATACTGTGTAGTTGTGTGTGTGTGGTTATATGACGTGCTGTACTTGTGTGACCTACCTTCATGATCTGTGTGTGTGTGTGTGTGTCTCCAGGCCCAACACAGTGATGGTGCTCTTCCAGAAGGGGGAGAGTGTGGGTCTGAGGCTGGCCGGGGGGAACGACGTGGGCATCTTCATCGCTGGCGTCCAGGAGGACAGCCCTGCCGAGCTGGAGGGGCTACGCACCGGGGACCAGATCATGAAGGTACACACACACACACATCATGAACGTACACACACACACATCATGAAGGTACACACACACACACATCATGAAGGGAGACACACACACACACATCATGAAGGGAGACACACACACACACAGAGATCATCAGAACGATCATGACAGATAGACCAGGGTCACACACTAACCATGGCGCCCCTGTGTGTGTGTGTGTGTGTGTGTGTGTGTGTGTGTGTGTGTGCGCTCAGGTGAACAGCATGGACTTCAGAGGGATGGTACGAGAGGATGCTGTGCTTTACCTGCTGGAGGTCCCTAAAGGAGAGGAAGTCACTATCCTGGCCCAGAGCAAGCCCGAAGGTGTGTTAGGCCTCCCGGCTGGGCACACGTCACACACATTACCAATCACTTGATGACCCATATTAGACAGTCCAATCGGGAATCAGAAGTAGTGTTTGTGTGTTTGTGCTCCAGTCTACCAGGACATCCTGGCCTCAGGCAGAGGAGACTCCTTCTTCATCCGGACACACTTTGAGTACGAGAAGGAATCCCCCCAGAGCCTGCCCTTCTCCAGGGGAGAGATCTTCAAGGTGGTGGACACGCTGTACGACGGCAAGCTGGGAAACTGGCTGGCCATTCGCACGGACAAGGACAACCAGCTGCTGGAGAAGGGCATCATCCCCAACAAGAGCAGGTGTGTGGGGGGAGTGCATAGTGTGAGAGAGAGAGTGTTAGTCTGTGTGAAAATGGATGCTTGTGAGCGTGTGTGAGTAAATATGTATACAGTGTGTGTGTGTGTTTACATCTTCAACAAGTGTTTGACCTGTTTCTCCTCCCTCCCAGAGCCGAGCAGATGTCCAACGTCCAGAACGCCCAGAGGGTAGCAGCCAACGACAGGGGAGACTTCTGGAGGCTGCGAGGTCAAAGGGCGGCCAAGAAGAAGGACCTGCGGAAGAGCCGGGATGACCTGACGGCCACGCCCCTCACCACGCGCTTCCCCGCCTACGAGAGGGTGGTCCTACGAGAGGGTGGGCCAAGAGACGCCGTCCCAGCCCAGCTGGAGAGCATTCCCACAAGAATACTGTCACTCGTTTAGTAGATGTTTTTTTTTCCAAAGGGACTTGCAGTAACACTTTCACATGATCTTGTTTGTCCTCAGCTGGCTTCAGAAGACCTGTGGTGCTCTTCGGACCCATCGCTGACGCCGCCAACGAGAAACTGGCCAATGACCTTCCTGAGGAGTTTGTCATAGCCAGTGAGTGACTGCTTTGTGGGTGTTTTTCTGTTGTACTGGGTCTGGAGGTGTGAGGGCTGGGTTGTGTGTGTTTCTGGAGGGGTGAGGATGGGTTATGTGGGTTTCTGGAGGTGTGAGTTGTGTGTGTTTCTGGAGGGGTGAGGGTGGGTTATGTGTGTTTCTGGAGGGGTGAGGGTGGGTTATGTGTGTTTCTGGAGGGGTGAGGGTGCGTTATGTGCGTTTCTGGAGGTGTGAGTTGTGTGTGTTTCTGGAGGGGTGAGGGTGGGTTATGTGTGTTTCTGGAGGGGTGATGGTGGGTTATGTGTGTTTCTGGAGGGCTGACGGGTGGGTTTTTGCGAGGCTGTATGTGACTGCTGGGTTTGTGTGTTTCTAACAGAGACTGAGCCCAAGGATGCTGGCAGTGAGAAGTCCTCAGGGGTGGTGAGACTGAACACCATCCGACAGATCATCGAACAGGTAAGACGCCCCCACCACCATCATCATCATCACCATCATCAGCCTCTTGAACTTACAGCAACCACATTCTCACAGCAACCACATTGTCACTACCAACATGTCTAATTTCCCTTAGCCACCTCATCCTCTTGGCTTACCTTTCACAAGCCACATTATGTCCACGCCCTCCAGCCCCGCCCTCCAGCCTCGCCCTCCAGCCCCGCCCTCCAGCCCCGCCCTCCTCCCGTTCTTCACATCAGTATCATCATTAACAGGCAACTTATTATCCTTGTCTCCGCGCCCTCAGGACCTCCACGCCCTCCTGGACGTGACCCCCAAGGCAGTGGACACCTTGAACTACACCCAGTGGTACCCCATCGTGGTGCTCCTCAACCCGGACAGCAAGCAGGGCGTGAAGGCCATGAGGAACCGCCTGGTTCCCGGCTCCAACCGCAGCGCCCGCAAGCTGTACGAGCAGGCGGTCAAGCTGAGGAAGACCTGCGGACACCTCTTCACCTGTACGCCCCTCCCTCCCCCCCTCCTCCTCCCTCCTGGACACTATTCACGTTATTCATTTAGCAGAAACTCTGGCAACACTTTACGTTAAGGTTACATTAGCTACCATGTAACTACGTAGCTGTAGCTATAGTAGCTGCATTGTGGAGACTCAGGAATTGTTGTCATGTGTAGACTGATGCCTTGTCTTCTCTGTCCAGCTACTGTGGATCTGAACTCTGTGAATGATGCCTGGTACGGAAGCCTGAAGGACTCAGTCCGAGAACAGCAGGAGAGAGCTGTGTGGGTCTGTGAGGGCAAGGTACGTTTGTGCTTGTGTGTGTGTGTGTGTGTGTGTGTGTGTGTGTGTGTTGTAACTGATTCCGTCATTGAAAGCTGTGTTTTTGATCATTTTGTAATCACCTCTCTTACTCTCTTCCTCCTGTTCTACCTGTCCACCCCTCCCTCTCTCTTTTTTTTCCTCTCTCCCCCTCCCTCCCTCTCAGCTGGATGGCTCAGAGGAAGACCTGGATCTCCATGACGACCGAATGTCCTACCTGTCGGCCATGTCAGCTGACTACCTGAGCATGGACAGCCGGCTGACCAGCGACTTCGAGGACACGGCCGACGAGGGCGGGGCTTACACTGACAACGAGCTGGACGAGCCAATGGACGAGCCGCAGGTGTCGGCCATCAGCCGCTCCTCGGAGCCCGTGCTGCCAGAGGAGGTGGGCCTAAACACCTGTCAATCATGCCGTCAACCGCCTGTCAATCATCTGTCAGTCACGTGTCACTCAACGTCAAATGGTCACTGTGTCGTTCTATGTGACGTGTGAGATTCGTATGGATGGTTTAGACTCTCCTAGCTGTGCGTTACTTCTACCATCTTTCTAACTCCCATAAAGACCCATCATCTAGACCCGTCATCTAGTCAAACATGTCCTTGTCATGGTTTTAATGTTGTGTTCACACATAGAGAGTGATTGTGTTCATCCAGTGTTTCCGTCTTCCCCCTGCCCCCTGTAGAAGCCCCACCCTGTCCCCCCGGCACGCATGAGGAGGTCTGGGAGCAGGGAGGTCCTGAGAGACCCCAGCCCTCCCCCCTCCTTTGTCCCTGAGCCCCCCAAGGTGAGACGTCTCACCCTAAACCTCTCTCTCTCTCTCTTACCCTCTCTCTCTCAATGACCCCAGACCTCACCCTAACCCACATCTCATTTCAACCTTAACCCTAACCCACACCTCACCCCAACCTTCACCCACACACCACCTAACACTCAACCCAAACATCACCCCGAATGTTGCCCTGTGGGGCGTGTCTACTAACACCTCCCCTCCTATTGGTCCGGGTGGTTCTCCCAGGTGAGGGTCCGTGACTCCGCCCGCGGCTACGACTCCCACTCCAGCAGCACCATCAGCAGCGAAGCCCCTGGGGGCACCAAGCCGGCTCCTCCCCCCGTGGCCGTCAAGCCCAGCCTCCCCCACCTCCCCCAGGCTCCAGCCAGCCAGGGCGGGGAGGACCCGGCCAGCCGCTCCTTCATGGGGAAGGTGAAGGCCTTCGAGCAGATGGACCACCTGGCCCGGGCCCAGAGGATGCTGGAGCTGCAGGAGGCCGAGCAGGCGCGGGTCAGTACCACCTGCTTCTCCTCAGTACCGCCTGCTTCTCCTCAGTACCGCCTGCTTCTCCTCAGTACCACCTGCTTCTCCTCAGTACCACCTGCTTCTCCTCAGTACCGCCTGTTTCTCCTCAGTACCGCCTGCTTCTCCTCAGTACCACCTGCTTCTCCTCAGTACCGCCTGTTTCTCCTCAGTACCACCTGCTTCTCCTCAGTACCACCTGCTTCTCCTCAGTACCGCCTGCTTCTCCTCAGTACCGCCTGGGACTCCCCAGCCCTGCTGGCGGGGGAACACGGAGAACATACGGGGATCATAAACCGAGAGACTAAACTTACTTCTCTTTCTTTTCACTCTTTCTTTTCTTTCTCTCTTTCTTTCTTTTCTGTTGTCTGCTCTCTTACTGTCTTGCTCTGTTACTTTATTTCTCTCCCTCTTCCCTCTCTTTCTCTCCATCTGTCCATCTCTCTCTCTCTGTGTCCTCCCTCCTCCACGCTCTCTCTCCCTCTCTCTCTCTAGTTGGAAATCGCCCAGAAGCACCCAGACATCTATGCGGTCCCAATGAAGCTGCCCAAGCCCAACCTGAACCGCCCCCAGCCCATAGGGTAAGACCACGCCAGCCTCGCACTCACAGCTAGCCACAGCACCCAGTCCACAGGGTAAGACCACGCCAGCCTCGCACTCACAGCTAGCCACAGCAGCTCCAACATTGAGTCTTTTGACCTTTTGAGGAATTGCATTGAAACAGACATAGGAAGATAGTTTCATATTTCAGAGAGAATACGCGCTGTAAGTGCGTTGCATGTGATGAAAGGATCCAAGAGCTCTCATGTGTCCTGCTGTGTCTCTCAGGTCCAGCTCCAACCCCGAGCCCCAGAAACCGCCCTCCAGGCCCCCGTACTCCGAGTCCCGCGGCCAGTACCATGACGACGAGGAGGCGTACCGGCGCCAGCTCGCCGACCAGACTAGACGTGGTTACTATAGCAACCCGCAAAAATACAAAGACACAGAGCTGTAGAGTTTGAACAGACGCCTGCCTAAGATCCACCTTCTTCTGCTTCTCCTCCAATCAGGGACTTGCTGTGTCCGAAAAGTCTTTTAGATATGATTGGACGAGGACGTGTCCTGTGCTCTGTTAGCCCCGCCTGGTGGCGGGTCGAGATATGACCAGATTCTAATGTGTCTTAACCGACGGTACTGATCTCTACCAGGCCATTTCTCCTTCTCCCTGGCCTCTCCGAGTCATCACAAATGCTTACTGATGGAAGTCGCTTACCCTGTAGAGTCTGTATGTATGTGTGCCCCACTGTTGTTATTTTTATAAACCTGACATTTTCAGTGTATTTATCTTTTACTTTCCATTCACGTATCCGATGCAGTATAAAACAGCTTATGCAACTAAATTTAGCTACAGCTGCACTTTGTGATCTGCCAACGCTTGGCTAGAAGCTGGAGTGTTTGTCTTTATGTTTCTAATGTTACTTCATCCATCCAGATATATTGTGTTCCTCCGTGTTGAGGGGTGGTGCTTATGGATCTTCTGTATGGGAACCAGCACGTTTTAAAATGCCTTACAATCTGAAAGCTTGGGGATGTCCGTTCACTGAAAGGACAAGCAAGCATGAAGCTCTTGGTTTATGTTGTAACCATCGGGTATGGTTTGAGAAAAAAAAATTAAATAGCAGTTTTATTTCTTTTTTTTGTGTATTAGTTTCATATGATCTGAGACAGTCACTGTTCTGGCGTCTCCTGCGCGTATACTATATATATATATATATGCGCATATACTCAGAGACACTCATCTTTTTATACCAGAGAATCACGATATACGTCTTCATGTCTGTTTCTTTATACTGAATGTTTGATTCTTGATCGATCCGAGTACTCAAATTTCTGGAATAAATACAAATAAATAATTGTTACTCGTGTCTTTTATTGTTTGAAAGCCAGACAGTTGTTATTCATATTCTGCCTGACCCAGGGGGCCCTGAGGTTCACACCAGGTGTGGATGACTTTTTACAACCGTCTCTGGAGAAGGTGATCCCTCACTGAATGCATCGGTTCTTCCTTCCCCAACTCTACATATCACATGACGGGAACATGAACAGTTAGATTTATGTTGCCCAGAACTCCTGTGTGGCTCTCATTATACATTTACATTGTCATTTATCAGACGCTCTTATCCAGAGCGACTTACAGTAAGTACGGGGATGGTTGGAGTCACACAATCGCTAAAGGTCATAGCTTAATGCTTCCTTGTAGCTTGTAACTAGCCTAGTTATACATGTTAGGGTTAGTTGTTTTGAAGCTTTGTTCCAATAAGAAAAAAGGGTAATATTTCTGAAGTATTTTTTACTTTTACATGGGAAACATTTGACCAGGAGACAACAGGAGGGTTAATATTTAACAGAATATTGAATTGGGGAACATGGGACCCGGGGAACTTAGAAATGCTCCTGTGTTGGGTCAGTATGTGGCTTAGCACACGTGTTCTGCTTACATTGTTTTACAACCACCAACATCTGGAGTTTGCTCTATGCTAGGGCAGTGTGCAAGTACTGTAATACAATTTTGGATCCAAAATGTTCACCCCCAAAAATAAATATTGGTGAATAAAAAAGTCTCCAACACAGCGCACAAATTAAGTGGGAAACATCTGTATAAATACAAGTTCAGTAAACAAATAGAAAAAACTTTGGAAAGCCTGACCTTCACCTTAGCTAGTTCGTAAATTAGCTTAGCATAGTTGACACACGCCACTCATCTCTACTCCACGCTATTTTGGTCCAGTTAACAACTCGTCTTTCAGATGACCAAAAGTTAAAACCTAAATGTTTAATAGCAGTAATATAAGTACATTCATAGGACTCAAATACCAAAGATATTCCTTACTTTCTACACCGCCCTCTAAATATGCTCGTTCAATTTCACAGTTGTCTTTGGTACTGATAAAACACATCACGTTAACACTGCCTGGTGAATTAATCTGTGCCTTCTTACTCGGGAGAAGACGCTCCTGCCACGGTCATACGATGTCATGACAGTAACAGATTAAGGCAAGTCAGTTCTGAGACGAACATAAAGTACTGTGTGACATCAAACACGACTAGGTAATTAACAAGCAATAGGTCCAAGACTGCGTGAACAAACCAAAGTGAAGAAATAACTTGGTAAGAGGTGGGAGGAGTGAGATGGTAGGGTAGAGGGGTGAGTTGGGAAGGGTGGTAGGGGTTTTGAGGGTTGTGTGATGCACAGTCAAATGTAGACAGGCTGTTCCTGGGCTGTCAGCAGACGGTACATGGCTGCCGGCATTGTCTTCATGTGGATCTGAAACAGGATTTGTATTTATTAATGAGCGTTAATCCAAATAGTGCACACAGAAGGTACTACAGATAATCAAGAATCACAAGTGTAGTTCTTCAGTATTTCAGTGATTAGAGCCTTGGAGCAGACTTTATTTCCCACTGTTACTTCAATAATAATTCATTATATATTTTGCAGACGCTCATTCAAAGCAACATACAGAAGGGGGTTTGAATCTGTGACCTTGATGCGCAGACAAATGCTCTAACCACTGAGCTGCGCTCACCCCTAAATCGAGGCACCTGCTGCATGAAAAATGTTTACGTACTTCGCCCACGGCGTTGGACAGGATGTAGACGATCTTCTCGTGGGGCGTGGCCACCACGCTCTGGCTGTTGATCTCGATGATGCGGTGGCCCACCCTGACCCCGCCCCTCTCTGCTATCCCACCCCTCATCAAGCTGCAGATCTGTGGGGGGAGGGGGGGAGACAGAAGTGGGAGGAGGGAGGAGAGAAAGGGAGGGAGGAAATAAAGAGGAGGAGAGAGGAGGACAGGAACACGGGAGGAGAGAGGAGGACAGATGGAGGAGAGAGGAGGAACAGGAACAATATACAAAATCAACGTTATTCCTGAACTGTTTCTACTGACATAAGGCGATAAAACACTTTCTAATAAAAAACGGCAAACTATAGCAGTATAACCCTATCAAATATAATACAAATATTTACTTATTAAAAACTACAAATGTTAATGCTATACTCTGCCCAGCCTGACACAGACCACACAGAATGAGAACTAGGTAACACTGATTACACACACAGAACTAGGGGGACAGCTTCCTGATACCCACAATGCCGTTCTGTACGCTGAAGCCCAGCTGGTATCGTAGATCCGGTCTGCGTATGAGCACCATGGTAACAGGAGGACACTTGACCATGTTCATCTTGATCCTGGACTGGGGCTTCAGACCCTGGGAGGGTGGGGGTGGGGGGGTGGAAGAACAGGTTGGGGTTAGGAACAGGGAGAAAACAGAGGAAAGAGAAAGCAAGAGAGATAGAGACAGAGAGAAGGAGAGAGTGAAAGACAGAAAGAGAGAAGAAGCCAAAGTGAAAGACAGAGAGAGAGTGAGAGAGACAGAGAAAGAGAGATAAAAAGTGAGAGAGATGTAGGCAAAGAGAGAGTGAAAGCGAGAAAAAGAGCCAGAGAGAGAGTAGAGGAGAGAGAGACAGACAGACAGACTGGGAGAGAGAGTAGAGGAGAGAGAGACAGACAGACAGGGAGAGAGAGAGAGACAGAGTGACAGACAGGGAGCGAGAAACAGAGCGACAGACAGGGAGAGAGAGACAGAGCGACAGACAGGGAGAGAGAGAGACAGAGAGATGGGGACAGACCTTGATGATGCTCTGGCAGGTGTTGAGAGGCAGTCCCACCAGACTGGTCCCGTTAATAGTCATTATCTGGTCTCCGATGTTGAGCCGACCGGACTTCTCCGCCGGCCCAGAATGCATCATGCTGGCGATGATAACGGTGGGCAGGATGGAACCCCAGCCGCTCTCCACAATCACCACGCCCAGAATCTCCCCCTTCTGCTTCTCTATGTACACCTGAGATATGAGAGAAACCAAGGATTTAATTTCTTAGCTCATTAGCTATAGTGTCATATTACATGTTCTACTGTATTTCCACTCTAACCTGTATTGTGTACAGATGACACAGTAACACTGAGAGGGGTTTTGGCAGTCAGACAGTCAGACATTTGCATAACTTCCTGCTAACGATGACACACACACGTGTGTGTTTGTGGTTGTGACTGACCGTCAAGGGTAAGTCACATTCAATCTCTCCAACCACCTTTATCTCCACCTCTTCTCCAACTCAATCAACCAAATCTTCTCCTCCACAAAGCTGCCCGCTTGTCTCTCCCCCGCCCCCTGCTGGCACACTCACGTCTCTGCAGTTCTCCGACTTGGAGAAGTGGATGAGGTCATCGTTGTACATGTCCTGGGTGTTGAGCAGGTCGCTGTACTCCCGCTGGCTCAGGTCCTCAGGGTCGATGCCATTGGCTCTCAGGAACTCCTGGTAGGCCACACTGAACGCCTGGCCGATGGACTGAGCTATCAGCTGGGCCTGGGGGAGGAGGCGGGAGAGCAAGAAAGAGAGAGAGATTGAAAGAAAGATGGAAACAGAGATAGAGAGACAGAGACCAAGAGAGAGAGAGAGAGAGAGAGAGAGAGAGGCAAACCAGAGTTGGAGAGACACACGTTTAAAGTACTATGTAATCCCTGATCACACTTCTGTCATATACACACACGTTCAAACACTTACATCCTCCGACTCGAACACGTGGCAGACCATCCTGTACTGGCGCCGGTCATCGCGGGCGCTGCCCGGGTGCTCGTTGGTTTGGTCCAGATTGTCCTGAGCACTTCTGGACCGTACCATCTTCCCCCTGGCCATCAGAACCACCATGTTCCCGATGTCTGCTATGTAGGAGATGGTCCTCAGGGGAAGGTCCATCAGAGACTCCTGCAGAGCAACACAGCAGGTAGTATGAGACCAGGAGGCTCTCAGACCAGGAGGCTCAGAGACCAGGAGGCTCAGAGACCAAGAGGCTCTCAGACCAGGAGGCTCAGAGACCAGGAGACTCTCAGACCAGGAGGCTCAGAGACCAGGAGACTCCCAGACCAGGAGGCTCTCAGACCAGGAGACTCCCAGACCAGGAGGCTCCCAGACCAGGAGACTCCCAGACCAGGAGGCTCTCAGACCAGGAGACTCCCAGACCAGGAGGCTCAGAGACCAGGAGGCTCTCAGACCAGGAGGCTCTCAGACCAGGAGGCTCTCAGACC
Organism: Osmerus mordax; assembly: GCF_038355195.1. Lineage (NCBI taxonomy): Eukaryota > Metazoa > Chordata > Actinopteri > Osmeriformes > Osmeridae > Osmerus > Osmerus mordax. The sequence continues at coordinate 14,687,650 of NC_090063.1, read as the reverse complement.
AGGAGGCTCTCAGACCAGGAGACTCCCAGACCAGGAGGCTCCCAGACCAGGAGGCTCAGAGACCAGGTATCATAAGACATCCTGGGTTGGTGCTTTTGAAAAGCCTTAGGACATTATTATTAAGTGCTACGAGAAGGATATCTGTTAATAATAGTTATGAATAAGTCCTATGAGAGGGATAGTGTTATTGATAAGTCCTCCGAGAAGGGTAGTGTTATTGTGTTATTGATGAGTTCGACGAGAGGGAGAGTGGTATTGATCACAGTAGGGACACCAAAGCCCAGCATGTCCTCTCAAATAGACAAAAGAAACAAACAAGGGCAGTATAGTTGCAAAGTTGTATGCTTGTCCAGTACGGGGGACATGAATGAAGGAGGATTCGAGGTATCCACGGGCTAGTGTTAGTGATAAACAATATTATTGATGAGACCTACAACATTATTATTGACAAGCCCTAAGGCAGAGCTCGTGTGAGGGATAAGTCCTACCTGATTGTCAGCGTGCAGAACTTTGATCCTCTGCGTGGACATGAAAAGATCTACTTCTGTCGAGGCTGGGAGTTCTGTCTCGGGGGGCTGCTGGGGGAGGAGGGGGGAGGGAGGGAGGGAATAGGGGAGGAAGGAGGATGGAAGAGTTTCACCACACACATCCTACTGTCTCATTTAGAACAGACACATCCAAAATAAAAAGAATTTAAATCGTTTTTCATTTCTATACAGAACAGCACAGTGACTGTTAGGCTAGTAAGATCTATGAAAACCAGCAGTTACCTTCTTCCTGTTTTTAGCTTGTTTCTGGGCAGCCTGCGTGGAAGAGGGGAGCAGCAGAAACAGAGACGGGGAGGAGACGGACAGAGCGACAGGTCAAGACAGACAAGGCTTGAGGTGGTGGCCACACCGGATTGGCTGAGACAGAGGCTGGTCGTTCGAAATGGAATATTATGGGATGTGAGGTTTTAAGGGTGTGTGTTTGTGTGGGCGAGTTGTGATGGTTAGCTGTCTGTCACTTCTGACACCACACATGTATTTTCCCCAGGGGGTTAGAGAGTCAATATCATGAGAGTCCCTGATCTGTCACCAGGACACACACAACACTATATCTGAACATCAGCTTCCCTCACACTGGCTGAGACTGTACACTTCTCAACTACATAAATACTGTCATACTTATTGTATGCTTGTTATTTCGCTATACAGTTATACTCTGCTGTAACTTGTAAACTATTTCTAAATTGTTTTGGATAAATGCTTCCGTTAAATTAGTCAAATGTTCAAATGTGGATGTACTGTTGGTCGGTTGGCTGGATCTCATCCAAAACACCTCTATATTACAGGCAGTGGAAATCAGAGTGACACAGCGAAGGGAAAAGAAAGTAGGCGAAGGGAGGAGAGAGGAGGCCGGGGGAGGAGAGAGGAGACCAGTATTGAGACTCACCCGGACTCTGCTCATTGCCTCCTGGGCTTGCTGCATGCGGGCCGACTTTGTGGGTGTCCTCTCCGACAGCAGGTGGGTGGAGCCAAGGTAGCTCGCTGCAAAGATGATGCCGTCGATGAGGTCATCTGGGTCACATGGTCCAGGGACTGTCAGGGTGATAAAAGGGGTTTATATTTTATTAATGGTATATGTATGGCAGGATATATATATATATATATTAATACATTATATATAACATGTATTTATGAATGTGAGGTAATGATGTTCAGTGTCACTCACCCTCCACAAATGTAGGAAAGGAGGGCATTGCTCGTCGTATCTGAAATGTTCAAACACGGAGTATAAATCACTCTGTAGTTATCCTCGTAATCACAGTGTAGCACTGTAAACTCCAAATATCAACCGTTCTTAAAGTAACATAAGCATCGGTGTCACGTACAGCGTCCTGTCTGATGGTACGTCACACCTGATTGGCTATATCGGTTGAGTTACCTCTTCTATGGTTGGCTGAGGCAGCCTGGGAGGTTCCCTCTGCTGGGATTGGTGAGTTCTAGAAGACTCCGCCCTCACATTGAAGGCAGGCTCTGGGATTGGAGCAGAAGCTGTAGTAGGAGCTGGGGGATAGAGGGATGGAGACTGAGAGAAAGATTGGGAGGGGGACTGGGGAACAGACTGATAGAGGGAAAGACAGGAAAGGGGGGGAGAGAAGGGAGGAGGGGGTAGTCAGTGTAGCCCGCATAGCCACTGTTAAAATAGCCATTTTAAAGGGATGAACTTACTTACATTAAACTTGCCCAAAGCTCATTACATTAAACTTTCTTAAAGTTAATCTAACATTTAGCTGAGATATTTCACAAGCTCTGAGCTCTGAGTTATGCAGTTATTTGGTGTTGTGTGTCAACTCACGCTGTTGTTGCCCCCTAGTGGCTGTGAGGGGAACTCCTCCTCTGAAGGACTGACCTCCTGCCTCATCACCCAGACTGGCTCTATGGAGCGGTCAGGGGTGTAGGGGGACCGCACGGTCTTAATCTTCACCTCCTCTATGGCCTCTTTGATATCCTTAATAGCCAGAGTGATCGCATCTCCCGATCCCCTCGCACTCTTCTCCGAGAGGCCCGTCTCATCCTGGGACTCGCCTGGACCGGCCCTGCCAGGGCGAGGGCACTCTACCTGGGCTTCCGCCATAGTGTACCTGGTGGGTGGCGGCAAATTGTGGGAACTGAGGCTTTCCCTGGAGCTGTCGCCCTCGCCGTCTGAATGCCCGTTGTAGTGGTGAAGCCTGGAGCCCACGGAGGTCCCCTGCCAGGCACTGGGCCGGTGGGATCCCACGTCCCTGCTCTGTCTGGGGGCTCGGAAATCGCGATCAGCAGGGTGGGGCTCTGGAGCTTCCCTGGGTCTGTGTCTGTGGCTGGGGTAGGACTGGTCCGCTCTCCTCCCTGACCTCCTACCAGGCTCCCTGGGCAGCTCTGGGTAGGACACCTTGAGGGGTTCAGGGAAGGAGCTGGGGTAGGATTTGGCATAGGGCTCGGAGTAGGAATCTGAAAAGGGCTCGTGGTTGGAATGCGGGTGAGCCTGGGTGTAAAAGTCAGCGTAGGTTTTGGGGTAGGAGGTGGAGTAGGAGTAGGAATCTGGGCTTCTCTCGTCGTCGGGTAAAGGGTCGTCGTCGGGGGTGGGGCTCTGGCTGGGATCCTCGTCGTATTGGTCAAAGTGGTCGAGTTGATGACGCAGGGGCGGGAACTTGGGCGTGTCCGGGGACGAGGGGGTGGATGGTGATAGGAGGGGAGGAGGGCTGTGGGGAGGAGCCTCCATGCTCAGAGAGGCAGCACTCTCTGTGTCAGAGCATGGGTCGTTTGCTCCCTCTTCCTCCTCATCCCTCCCTCCATCTTCACTTCTTTCAACCCCAACATCCTCTCCTCCCTCCTCTCCTATACCCCCTCCTTCATCCTCCTCTGCCTCCTCTCCTCCCTCCTCTCCTTCAACCCCTTCTTCGTCCTCTCCTCCATCTTTTTCTTCACGTCGCTCCTCCTCTACACATTCCTCTTCCCATACTTCATCCTCCTCTCCTGGGTTCTTCCCCTCCGCACTAGTATACTGAGCTGTGATTGGATGGAACCCTTCGGCTTCTTCCTGGTTGTCCTCCAAGAGGGGGGAGGGAAGGGGGGAGGGAGGGAGCTGGTCCTCGGGGGTCAAATCCGGGGTGAGGAAATCCACCTTGTGGTCTGTAGGTGTTACTATAGCAACAGGAGTGAGGTCAGGTGCTGCAGCGTCCTGTGATTGGTGGTTCAGAGGGGCGTGTGCCACACGCTGCTGTTCCATTGGTCCATCAGGCGTCCGTCTCTCCCGAGGAGGGTCAGGTGACTGCGGCGGTCTCTGCCTGTGACCTCTGACCCTCGGGGCATTGTCTCCCTGGCGACGGTACCGGGCCACGCCCGGGCGCGGGGGGTGCGTGAGGTGGGGCTCAGAGTCGTGACCCGGGGAGGGTCGCTTGCGGTGTCGGGGGGGTCCGCGCCCCTGGTGATGCTGGTGAGGAGGAGGAGGGGGATGATGATGATGAGGGTTCTGCTCGTCCTGGCCCATCATCTGGCAGGGTCTCCAGCTCCTCCGGACAGGCTCCCCTGCAGTGCCGTTGGGCTGGCGGCTACGAGCGGCCCTAGGCTCCTCCCCCACGGCTCCCGGAGATCTAAGCTCCTCCCCCTGCTCCCTCTGACTCATGCTGCTCTGGTCTGTTCACGTTCTGAGCATGCTCCTTAGGTTTCCAAGGAAATGCTAATTGAAGCACTGCCTGGGGAGAGAGGGGGGAGAATGCAAACACTAAGGTCAACCACAGTCAAGGGTGAAACAGAGGCTAACAAAGGTCAGTGTGAAAATGGGATTTGCATGACGTGAGACCACAATGTAAGGGACATTCAATTTTCACTTTCACAACCTTGTGGCTAATTTGGGATCTGCCCTCCCACACACGCGTACAAACATGCTCACACACAAACACACACACACACGCTCACACACACAGAGCCAGTCTTCATGGTAACAGATTGGCAGAGCTGTACGGGCAGGCCCTCACTACCCTCTGGAGAGTAAATGAAATCCCAGAGGATTCATCTGTGCGGGGTTTTAATCTGAGCTGTAACACCCCCCACCTCACACACACACACACATCACTACTACTACTGTTAGGAGTCACCAGAACTTCAGCAGCTGGCAGATGGCAGATGATGATGATGAGGATGAAGAGGAGCAGAGGGTGATCAAGAGGGGGAGGAGGAGGAGGGACCCAGCCCTGGTTTCAGAGAAGACCTCAATGAGGGACAGATAGAGAGGGGGAGGGAGAGAGGGAGGAATGAAGGAATGAAGGGAGGACGGAGGGGATATTGCATATATATTGCATGGTAGAGATAAACCCTGTGTTGCTCTCTTCATGCAAATCTTCCAGCGCTGCCAGAAAATTAGATAACGTCCATGAGCTCCATATTCACCGGCCTTAATAAGCTTAGTCATGTTTCAGGGATAACACACTCGTTATCACTGGCGCATAAGCCTCTATGCCTGCACCTCCAATGAGACAGGAAGTATGTGTGAGGTATCTGGGAGCAGACCGGGAGCAGATTGAAGGAGGCCAGGGCTAAATGGAGGCTAGGGCTAAATGGAGGCTAAATGGCCGGGGTTAAAGGTTAATTCACCAGCAGATGACAAGGATATCAGGGAGCAGATACTATAGACACTGCAGCTGGACAGACACTGTGGTCTGTGCCTGTACCATGGAGGTCTGTGGCTGTACCATGGAGGTCTGTGTCTGTACCATGGAGGTCTGTGCCTGTACCACGGAGGTCTGTGCCTGTACCATGGAAATCTGTGCCTGTACCAAGGAGGTCTGTGCCTGTACCATGGAGGTATGTGTCTGTACCATGGAGGTCTGTGCGTGTCGGAGCAGAGGTCTGTGGGGGTCGGGGTGGTGCCCGGGTCACAGATGGCATGGCTGTGCTACCAGTGGAGGGACCAGGGCTAGGTTAGTAACGCTGGGAGCTGGGTACTGTACCTCCATCTGTCAGGCCCCAGAGAAAGCCACAGGGATGGGGTTTATACCAGCCCATTAACTCACTGATCTGACCCCAGCACACATAACATACACTCGTGACACAGACACACACATGCACACACACATGCACACACACATGCATACACACACACATTTGGAAGTTGACATTTTTGGTTGCATTCTGTTTACACGTTACGGGGACTGAGCGGATTGGATTAAGTCATAAACAAGGGGCTGTTGACAAAAGCTTTTATTCTGAAAGTCCCACACCGTAAACCGTTTCCATGAGGACCGTTATTTCTGGCAGCCGTTGAACGTGGAGAAATTGAAACTGACAACCTACTATAACCTAGATGGGATACAAATTCGTTCGGCACAAGAACATAAAAATTTATTTTTTACAATTGTTTAAAATGCCCTATTTCACAAACCCCTACGTTAATATCACTAATACAATATCGAACATTTTTCAACGTAAGACTTGAGTCTGTCACATTGATATAGGCTAGTCTTAATATTTTTAGCACCATACTGTCAGTTGTGCCCGGTTACGTGGTCACAAACGCCCTCTCGTATGTTGTCACGGTTTCCAGACGTGGGACCATCGAAAAACTGTGCGTGGGACACAGCCTGCTGGCAAAGAAGTGCATCTGGACCATTTAATGCAAATAGCAATCCCCCAAAACAACCGGTGTATACCAGGCTATACGTGTCAGCATAACCCGAGACCAAGGGCTTGAGATACCACCTTGTGACATGTTTCTATTCGCTTGTACCTGCGTATCGTCAGGCACAGTAAAAGCTTCCAATGACACAATCGTTCAATCGATGTAAGAATTTGCAAGTAGCGTACACCGAAATTGTGGACACACGTCGTCCCAGGCTACTATCGTTGCCAATCTCCTTATAGCTGGTAGATATGATAAATATATTTTACCTGTGTATTAGGAGCGGGTAGATCGTATTACGGTCCGCCTCGCCATCTTCCAGTCTATCTCTGTCCCTTTAGACAACTTGCATAGATTAGGCCCAAGCGGTCAGCCCCTCCTTCTGCACGGTGACATCAGAACGGATTACTGATGCACAAAGCGCCTTTCAAAGACTGCTGTAACAACATATATTGACAGTGCTGCGCCGGTCGTGCCGTATTTATGACCACCCGTTCTGCTCTGCACCACTTTTACGCACACGGAAAAAGAGAGACCGCCAATTCACTCCCTGGCCGCAATGCACCCGGACCAGCCACAACTCCAATGTAAACGCAGCACAGCAAACAAACCACGACTCAAGGACATCCACCTCCACCTGCTGCGTAGTGTTTTAATATGCAGGCCCCTCCAACGTCGACTGTCATTACATGTGGTCGACAGGAGGGGGAGATATACCGTATACAATGCTCACTGGGCGTTATGGCCATACCAGACCTCGTCATCACAGGACTCAGGTACACACTCAAACTAAATATGTACAACACAGTTAGTTTTTCTGGATTAAAGTATTCCTACACAGTCCATTCAATGGTGAGATGATGGGTGATTGGTCGCGTGGCTCCCACAGTGTAAGGGTGGAACCCTAGGAGCTGGCCTGTGACAATTCAGAAAGGGGTCTTGAATTTGTGTTCCCCGGGAAGGGGAAGGTGCGGGAGGTGTGTGTGTCAGAGCAAGAGTCGGAAGCAGGTGCCAGAGAGAAATGTTTGTTGTTTTTGATGTCCTCCATTAGTTTGTGTTTGTTTACCACCATTGTTGTTCCACCAGTTGCCCTCTCATCATGGAATAATGGATTCCTTGTTCTGTATGTGTGCATATGATAACTGTATCATACTGTATCTCCACTGTATATAGATTATATACTCTTCTATAATCATGTGATACACCTACATCTACTTTTGTAATAAATAAATACACTTGTGAAATTGGTCTGTGTTGAATTTGCTTTCATAATACGGGAACAGAAACTGTCCCATCTGATGCGCTTCCCTCTTCTTGGCCCACTATACGCTCCTCTCATCTTCACCCTTCCTTTCTCTCCCTTGACTCTCCTGCACACCATCTCACTCAAGTAGCCATAGCAACATCCAGGCATACCCTACAGCAAGTCAGGAAACAGACAACCAGGCATCCAAGCAGAGAGAGAGAGAGAAAGAGAGAGAGAGAGAGAGAGAGAGAGAGGGGGAGAGAGAGAGAGTCATCCAGGTGGCCTTGAGACATGGACACGGAAGAGGATGTGTACGCCAACGTGGACGACGTGTGGGCGACCGAGGTCGAGAGAGTGGGAGAGAAGGTGACCAGACGTGGAGACAGGGAGGTGGAAGCAGCAGGCTACCAGGTGTTACACAAGAGGCCAGAACTGACCGGTGAGTGGTGGGAGTCTCTCCAAACATGTGTACGGATGTGTACTTGCTATAATTGTCCTATAAACTGAATCACACATATGCACACATAACACGCATCCAAAACACAATCCATGCAACATATTTCCAATTTATATTGTCAATCATTAAGTAATTCAGTAACTAATTCGGTTAATGAGGCACGCATTCAAACAAAATTAAAAATACAAATATGACAACGTTTCCCATGAAAGAAATAGTGGTCGAAAACAGTTTTCGATTGGTCAGAAGCCTCAGGTTTTGAAGTTCCTCTTTCGGTCACAGCTGTACCGGCTTCCCACGATCAGCCGTAATCGTCACACGTAAACGCTTGTGTCTCCGCACCTGCAGAGGGCAAAGCTGTGGAGAGCCTCAAGATGTCTCCAGATGCAGACAGGAAGTTTGGGCGGGGCTTCTCTGTGGACAGGAAGTGTGAGCTGGGCCAGCGGGCTGTGCTGTGTCTTGGGCTGCTCTGTGGCCTGCTACTGGCTACAGTCATAGGCCTCTCTGTGTTCTGTGAGTATCACCTCACATTTTTGTTTTCTCAGTAAATGTATCTCACTTCTGAAAATGTGTTTTTGTTCTTTATATGGGTGTGTGTGTGTGTGTGTACTTTCCTCTTTAACATCATTTAAATAACAGATTTAAAGACCATCCATCATTCGACTCAGCTGCAAACTAGTTATGACTCTCTTCAAATCCAATATGATCTCTTGAGGACAGAGAGAGATCAGCTGCAAACCAGTTATGACTCTCTTCAAACCCAACATGATCTCTTGAGCACAGAGAGAGATCAGCTGCAAACCAGTTACACATCTCTTGGTACAGAAAGACACAAACAGCAACTCAGTTTTCAAAATCTGAGTTTGGAGAGAGACCATCTGCAGAGGATGGTCTCAAGATTGGGTGAGTTCTGACAGATACAAAAAATATTATGTTTCTATAAGTGGACATGAGTTAATTATATCCTAAATTGTAATTATACAAAGAAAATTAAATCATTGGACATTAGATCAAACGGCAATTAGACGGTTATCTCTATCTACAGAAATGTCTGCGGAATGCTGTCCTGGTTGGAAGAAGTTCCAGTCAAGTTGTTACTATCTTTCTACTGAGGAGAAAACCTGGGAAGAGAGCAACCAGTACTGTAGAGACAGAGGAACCAACCTGGTTATCATAAAGAGCAGAGAGGAACAGGTGAGAGATGGAGAAAGAGAGAGTGTGTTAGAAATAAAGTCAAAGACTGAGTGAGTGAGTAAGAGTGAGTGAGTGAGTGAGTGAGTGAGTGAGTGAGTGAGTGAATGAGTGAGTGAGTGAGTGAGTGAGTGAGTGAGTGAGTGAGAGAGAGAGAGAGAGAGAGAGAGAGAGAGAGAGAGAGAGAGAGAGAGAGAGAGAGAGAGAGAGAGAGAGAGAGAGAGAGAGAGACAGAGAGAGAGAGAGAGTGAAAGTATGTTTCAAAGGGAGAGATAGAGAACATCATACCCATTATTTCCTTCCAGGTGTTTCTAAATGGACTTCACTTCAATCAAAAATTCTGGATGGGTCTGACTGACACAGAACAAGAAGGGGTTTGGAAATGGGTGGACGGAACCAGACTGAAACTGACCGAAACGTGAGTTTGATCAAAAGATGTCATATGTCTTTGAAATGAAAAACTCTGTCACAGGTGAGTGCAGGAGAGTGCAGCAAGGTAGGATCAACACTAAAAAGAGGATTTATTTTCCAAAACATTAGCAAACACAAAGGTGACACTCACATGCCAAAACCACAACAAGGAATTGACAAAGACTAACCAAGGAAGGAACCATGAATACACACATGTACCAAACTAGACAGAGGAACAAGCGAGCAAACGTAAAACTTGACACGACACTGTAGGTGCAGGGAATCACACAGAGAGAACACATGGTGACACTGGGGGGAAAACATGCAATCTCTAAACTGGGGTGCAGCCATGGCCGTAACAAAATCCTCTAACAAGATAAACCTACAACTTTTTGATTTGCTGTCATACACTTTACAACTGAACTATGCCCATCCCCATATTTGGGTGATTTACAAAAAAACCTGTCAATGTGCTCCAGCTTTCTAAGTATTGTATATCTATGAAAAATCTGAAAGAAGTCGAACCAAAGGTCATAAGTTCTCTTCACAGTCTCTCATTTGTCTCTGCATTTGTCTCTGCATTTGTCTCTGCATTTGTCTCTGCATTTGTCTCTGTATTTGTCTCTGTATTTGTCTCTGTATTTGTCTCTGCATTTGTCTCTGTATTTGTCTCTGTATTTGTCTCTGTATTTGTCTCTGTATTTGTCTCTCCATTTGTCTCTGTATTTGTCTCTGTATTTGTCTCTGTATTTGTCTCTCCATTTGTCTCTGTATTTGTCTCTGTCTAGATTCTGGAGACGGGGAGAACCGAACAACGCGCATATGAGAGAGCACTGCGGAGTGTTCAACAAATTTCCTAATCATGTTCATTTATCCTCATGGAATGACGAGCCTTGTGAGATACGTTACCGATGGGTGTGCAAGAGGAAAATGGCCGTGACCATGGAGAAGATCGAACATGAGTGACCTTGAGTGTCTTGAAAGAATTTCAGAAATAAACCTTGCCTTGTGTGACGTGTCTTCCAAACAAAAGTGTTTTTGTATATAATCACGTTGTGGTTAATGAAACTAGATCAAAACCAACTGAATGCCAGAGGAGTCATATAGTGAAGCTCTAGCTTCCTTCTGTCCATCCTTCTTCTACCCTCTCCTCCCCACCCCTTTGTTCAATCTCTCTCCCTCCTGCACCTCCTCCTACTCCTTCTACTCCTCCCGCTCCTCATATTCCCCATTCTCCTCCTCTCCCTCCTCACCCTTTTTTCCCAGCATCAGCAGATGCTCTAGCTCCAATCTCTGGTCCGGCTCCAGGATGAACCGCCACCTGGAGGGGACCCCCAGGTACCGTCTCACCTCCATGCCCAGCGAGGGCTCTCTCAGCTCAGCCAGACCGTGGAGGAGAGTCAGGGCGGTCTGGGGCTACGGCTCCTGTCCCAGGACCTCCATAATGTACCCTACTGTCCTCTCAACCCCCCCTTGACCTACTGAAGCTCTTGTCCTTTTCCTCAACCATGAACCTTGACCCCAGACCTAGGAGGCCCTGATGGGCCGTGACAGAGAGGCCGAGGAGGAAGCGGAGGAAGAGGTCATGGCGGCCATGTTTGTAGTTTAAGACCTTGTCTACTGCCATTTTGTACAGGTTAAATAGCGTTGCTCCCTTGAACGGTCTAATCAGTCTGTCTAGGAGTGTAGGCCTGAGCAGTGCATTCCTCTTGTAGCGGGTGAACGTGTGGAACACATACAGAGCTGCCAGGTACTCTTGAATGCTTGTGTAGATGAAGCTGGACACACAAACACCACGATCGTTCTGGCACCCAACTCCAAGGGGCTGTCGTCATGCCATTGGACACTGCCCTCTGTGATGATCAGGTCCACGTAGGCGTATATGATGGTGTGGCTCCGCCCCCTTAGCTCTGACTGGAGGAGCTCCTTGGCCACTGACAGGAAGAGAGAGAAGAGGGAGAAAGAGAGAGGAGGAGAGGGAGAAAGAGAGTGAGGAGGAGAGGGAAAAAGAGAGGAGAGGGAGAAAGACAGAAAGGGAGTGAAAAGAGATCAAGAGTGAAGAGAGAGAGAGACAGTAAGTAGTGGTGACAGAAAGAGAACTTGTTAAACACAACTTTACACAACATTATTCTATAGTCACATGGTAGCATTTATATTAAATTAAGACATGGTAGATTTAAACAATTTACTAATTGCTTGTAATCACCCTCTTCCTCCATTGGTGCTCCTTGTGATGACTGACAAAGTTAGTGAGCTGGACTTGTTATAAACAGGAATCACACAACTAATCTCCTGTTGTGAAATATTGCAGACCTCCCAGCATTTCTCACCCAGCACAGTGTAGTACAAGCTGCTTACCACTAGGTGGGGGTCAAGCACTCTGCATCACCAGACTGTTGTACAATCTACTTACAGTAAAACACACACATTTCAATAACCATCACGTTTATTAAAATCAAACACAGACACGACTGAGAGCAACGCTTCCTGAAAACACTGACGTCTGGAAGCTAAATAGGAATCTCTCCGCTGTGTGAGAGATGTACTGTCAGTGGAAAAAGAACAACTCAGAAATCAACCTTAGGAAACTCGAAACTCATTATTCAAGAAACACATGGATACAAGTAAACATTACAATTGAATGCACCTGTTCAGAGAAAAATGTTTGCACCAACCGTGCAATGATCCTTTTGTGTTATTGTTGACATGTTAACAAAATATTAGACTATAGATTGTACCAGAAACTCGTATTTAGAATTTTAAGCCAGTTTCATAAATGTCTTAAAAATGTTGTACACCAGTCTGACATATTGACAACGTTTTATGTATCACATTATAAAAAATTAAAAGCAATTGATAAAAGCCCTTCTGTACTGTAATACAAATACATGGATATATGGATCAAAAACAAAACGTTCTAGTCTGTCTGCAATGTTTCTGATTCCCTGTAGTCAGTGTTGTCAGTGCTGATGTCATCGGTGCTGCCATAGCAGGGTCCCTACCAGAGAGAAGAGACACAGGTCAGTAAGGAGACACATCATCAACTATGTTTCTATTCTTCACTCTTTCTCTCGTTTCCTCCTTCTCTCCCTCCTCTTCTCTGTCTCTATGTATCTTTCTAACACCTTCCACCTCTCGCCCCCACCACTTTTATTTTCTACCTTTCCTTCCTCCATGCTTTCCATTCCTATTCTTTCTCTCCCTTCTTCTCCTTCTCCTTCTCCCTCTCCCTCCTTCCCCTCCTCCTCCCCCTATCCTTCTCGCTCCTCCTCCCCCTCCTCCTCCTCCCCCTCTCCTTCTCCCTCCTTCTCCTTCTCTATCTCCCTCCCTCTTCCTCTCTTTGTCTCCTTCTCCCCTGTTCCATCTTCTTGCAGTGTAAACAGTGCTCTAATAGTGAGTGTGGTGTAGAAAACTGTTGCTGTTCTTCACCAATGAAGGGTTTGTTTCAGGATGACTCTGTTGACCCAGACAGTTCAGTTCAGCTCCTCCCAGGTTGTTTCTCTGTGTGACTGTGTTCACAAACATACTTTATATAAATATAAATCCATGGCTGAGTTTAGGCCATCAAGTTTCCGAAGACAATCATACACACGTTTACTTACCCTGACTTTGGCATAAAACACAGATCACACAGATCACAAATAGGGAACCTATCACAGAACCAACAACAATCATCGTATTCTTTTGGCTGGGAGGATCTGAGAAAAAATAGTCATAGTTATAGTCATATTTTGTACAGGTATAATACTGTAATACTCATTAGCCTGACTGCTGTACACAACCTTAACAGTCCAAATGATTTGTGAAGTTAATTTTTTGTAAAATAAAACTGTGTGCCTTTTCATTTGTGACAATAAAATAACAATACAAATGTGTTTGTAACCCAGAGACAGCCGAAGCCAAACAACAGAACAGCAGAAACAGCAGACTGACCTGGACACAGCTCTGTCTTGTTGAGGTTGGCCGTCTTGTTGCTGACAGGGTTTTCAGCCACACAGCTGTAGGTGTCTCCATCTTGGTTCTTTATCTCCAGAGGGAGAGACAGGACCCTGGAGAGATCAGGACTACTGGTCTGGTTGAGTCTCTCCTCTCCTCTGTACCAGAACAGGGTCACATCTCTCCCGTTCTCCACAGAACACTCCACAGTACAGGTGTCTGTGTCAGCAGACAGACTCAGGAAGGAGTGGATGGATGGCCGAGACACTTCATCTGAGAGACATCAAAGAACGAGGACAGTTGGTCACTAAAAACTGTTGAAAAAAGGATTTTCAGTCACCAGACTCATACTGAACAGACCAGTGATTCCACACTCACCATTAACAATGACTTCATAGAGACTGTGGTTTTCTGACTGCCTGGCCTTTAACTTCTCCAAATGGTAATATCCACTGTGATTAGTTGTGATGTTTCTTAAAGTCAGACAGCCATTGCGCAGGTCCATCTGCAGTGTATCTTTGAAGTGATCGTTGTAGTCCGTTTTGCTGATGTTGTTTTGCCAGCGTGCAATCCAAGTAAAGCTTTGTAGAATAATGGGACTGTACCACCACTGAAGATCATAATCCTGACACTGTGTCTCACTACACAGGTCAGTATCCAAGTAAGTGTCCAGAGTGGTGGACTCACCCACCTTTACCCTCCTCTTTTCAAAGTCGTCATGTGAGTTCTTACCTGAATAGAAGCATGAAAGAGAGAAGTTAGCAATATTATTTGTAGTACTATTTATACTGTAAAAAATATATATATATTAAGACACCGAACCAGGGACGCTTAAGGCTGGTTATACAAAGGCCATGTTAAACCTACTATCAGATAATGAGGATGGTAAGGTTGAGAGAGACAGAGACAGAGACAGAGAGAGAGAGAAAAGAGGCTGTATTAAACTCACCATGGACTTTTATGTTGTAATATCTGTTAGAGCCATGAGGTAAGATATGGAGAGAGAAGACCCCAGAGTCATTGGTCTTCATATTCACGATGGTGATGGACCCATCATGTTTGTGTGGTGTTATTCTCCCATGAAACCTGTTTTTTTTCAGCCAGATAAGGTGTGCCATTGCTGATTGTGACAATAAATGTTGCGTCATACAGCCATGAGATCGATTTTTTGTATGGATTAGTCACGCTTGTGTTCAGGGTGATGTTGGACCCTTCCATCACTATGATGCTGTAATCCTTTTTGGCCTTAACCTCACCTGGAAAAAAAGGCAAGGAAAAAGAGTTACTAAGTAGAGCTTTAACCTAGGTTCAAACTGAAAAGAGCCAGGAAGAAAAACAAACAACCAAAGATTCATAATAGGTATCGTTTACATTGCTACATTGAGAAACAATCTAGTGATTAACAATAAACGAAGATATTTGTCTTGTATTTTCACCTGATTATGTTTGTAGTTTATAGTGACTCGAACCAAGGCTAACTATGAACTGCACATCATGACTGTGCAAGGTGGGAGTCCAACAAACATCATGTCCAACTTGTTCCGTACAAACATCAAAGAATCCAGCAGGTTCAAACCACAGCACAGAACCACATCTGTAACTAAATCACTCACCTGCGATTAAGTGAAGAACTATCAAACTGGTTATCACAATCTTCATTTTTCGAGTATGTCACACTGAGGGTTTAGTCTTAACATCAACTTTTTAGTTTCATTCTGGGCATCTCATGATCTAGTTCACTTTTTTAAATGACCACATCTTTGTGAGTGTCTCAGTTGGGCATTTCCAGTTGTTCCAATCCTGGCAGACAGACAGACAGAGTCGTCCAAAGGTTACTCCCCCCTCTAGCCTTAACCAGGCTGGTGGAGGCAAAACTGGAACCTCTGCACAGTGTGGGAGATGGGTGCTACTGTCAGTGTCAAATGTACAGCTGAGAAATCAAGCTTAGGAAACTATAAACGTTTAATTCAAGAAACACAATGCAGTGTGTAAGATAGTAATGTTTATTTTAAAATAAGGTTTATTTTCCCTGTCAGAGGACCAGCTGGGGCAGTCCAGAAAGCGCACTGGCCTAGAACTGTCTCTTCTTGTCCTCCTTTCTCACTCTTTTCATCACTGCCTTCCACTTTTTCTTGGCTTCCTTCACCTCTCTCTCGTCGGTCTTCCATAGGCAATGGCAGGTATACAGAGCTGTTATGAAGCACTTGTTCAAGGCCTCCTCCTTCCTAGTCCTTTCGCTATCAGTCGCCTTTCTGGCCTCCCTCTTCTTTCTCATGGACAGCCTGCAAGCGGCCATCTAACCGCAAAAAGAAAACGAAAGTAAGTATGTTTGACTTTATCCAACATTTTATCATGACACTTAGTGTTCTTCGTAATAATTCTATTTTCGGATTTCTGAGTTTCTTCACATTTCACATTCACATTTAGTCATTTAGCAGACGCTCTTATCCAGAGCGACTTACAGTAAGTACAGGGACATTCCCCCGAGGCAAGTAGGGTGAAGTGCCTTGCCCAAGGACACAACGTCAGTTGGCATGACCGGGAATCGAACTGGCAACCTTCGGATTACTAGCCCGACTCCCTCACCGCTCAGCCAACTGACTCCCTATTCTTCAGCCAATAAAAGAGAAAAAAAAAGTATTGGTTAACTAGAATCAACTTTCAATGATACTTCTACTTGTCACATGTCTAATGATAATTTTTCTCTTACCTTTTGGAGTTCACCCCTCACTGTGACCCTGAGGTCGGCTGTCTGTGAGGTGAGATCTGTCTTTACGTTTTACATTTTTACATTTTAGTGATTTAGCAGACGCTCTTATCCAGAGTGACTTACAGTAAGTACAGGGACATTCCCCCCGAAGCAAGTAGGGTGAAGTGCCTTGCCCAAGGACACAACATCATTTGGCGTGGCTGGGAATCGAACTGGCAACCTTCAGATTACTAGCCCGACTCCCTCACCGCTCAGCCATCTGACTCTTTACAGTCGTGGCCAAAGCTCTGCAACACTGCTGGACCTCTTGACCAATTTTCAGCACAGGCGCAACGGCCAAATGGCTCTTCTGATGAGAAAAACAAGTAGAACAGATACATGGTGTTGGATACTGGAAACCTGACTTGAAAAGTGCATACCAGCCTTTTTGGCCAAGTAGATCAAAAGCAGAACGTGTGGTGAGACAAAGTTATGATTTAAACATCCTTAACCCTCGTGCTGCCTTCGGGTCACATGACCCAAAGGTTCATAACGAACCATCGTTGTGTTTACCCAATTTTACCCAATACAAAAACAAATTAAAATAATTTTCTTTTAACCTTTGCAATGTGGGGGGTCTGACACAGCCTAGCTGTTAAAAGAAAATGCTTCACTTTGTCTTTGTATGTGGTAAATCTGTCGCAATACGACGGTGGGTCACAATGACTGATGGGTCAGAATGACCCGAAGATAACACAAGGGTTAAGACCTTTACCTTAGACAGCACTCTCTTCAGAGTGTTGAGCTTCAGTTTTATGGTGGAGCTGATTCTGGTGACAAAGCTGTGTCCTCCTCTCTTGTCTATCAGCCTGATCTCTTCTTCTGTCTCCAGCCACTCATCCTCCATGTCCGGGTCATCTCTGGCCTGCTGCTGTAAGGCTCTCTCCATCTCCACCATTTGTCTCCTGGGCTCGTACCGGCTCACCTGAAGCTCATGGTCATCATCCCCTTATTTTGCCTACTCTCTGTGTAGCTGAATTTCTCCACGTTTAGTCTAGTGACATCATAGAATTCAGCCTATGTCATAATGGGACAGTAGATTGTCAATGTGGTTCAGTAAGCTGGATCAGAACCCTCTATCAGAATCATTTGATCAACAGGTTCTGAGCTGTATAATCATAGATCTATGTGTATAACTACCTCAAATGTTCAGAACATTTATTATTAGTATTTTTTTGTTTTCTTTCGTGAGAGTGAAAGCTTTCTTTAGCTTGAGTACAAAGCTTTATCTATAAACAGTGATAGAGAAATGAAATAAACAAAAGCATCAATAATGGAAATAAACAATAAAACAATGGGAGTGTCTGGGGGTCTCTGTTCTTTAGTGCACAGCTGTTTCTTACTGTCCACCCCAATCTGTGGACACTGAGACTAACTACTTTACCCCTGGCAGAGATGGCAAAAGTACAAACATCCTTCATTCAAGTTACTACTCGTAGGCTACTCATGTTTAAAAATCGTTGAAGTGCTGACTACACTTTTTAACTCAAAGTAAAGAAGTATGGGCTCTGACATAAGTAAAAAGGAGACGAGCGAGGAGGAGAGAAGGAGAGGGGAGGAGAACAGAGAAACCTAAAACAGAGAAAATCAGAGCACAATTGAGTACAGAGTAGTATAGTAGTCCTCATCAAGTAGGCTACTCATCAATAAGGCAAACGTTTGTTTTGCCAGCAAACAAAAACTTTTTTTTAAAGAGATATCATCTTTAATTGAACAATTAGGCAATATGTATATCTGTCTCCGGTATTTGTTTCGTTTATTTATTGTAATGCCATTCAGTAATCGCGGGCTCTTGGCTCGACCAATAGGGCTTCGGTGCGCCTTTACTCAAGGTGGCACGAGCGACTATATGGTCAGAAGAGAGAGAGAGAGAGAGAGAGAGAGAGAGAGAGAGAGAGAGAGAGAGAGAGATTTGCCGTCCGGTACACAACTGTCTTAATCCGCCCTGAGAGGATAGGCTTAGTAAAACTACAGGTTGGTGTCTGTGCAGCCATATTGAAAAGACATTCTGACCATTTTAAGTGTACATGTGATGAGAATAAGATACATGTGTGGGTTGCCTGTTTTCCAAAGACAGGACCCCTTCGTTATTGTTTAGAGTTTTCAGTTGGATTAATGAGGCCTAATAATTTTGCCTTGTAGTTTGGTAGCCATTTTATTAGTCCTCGTTGATTACAATATTGTTTCTGGTGTTCGAGAGAATTCTCACACGTTTTCAGGATGAAGGATCGACTGGAACAGTTGAAGGCCGTGAGTTTATCGTTTTAATTTATTTTTGAATGAGGAACATAAAGACTACATAAAATAGGACTACATATCACTAAACGGTCATCGCCATTATCGATAGTTCATTGAGTTTATGACGGCCCACAAAAATGCGAATGTGAGTGCTTGCGGCAATTAATGCATTTTTATTAACATTGGACTAGGACTTAAACCAATGTCCGTAACAATTTTGACCAATAGTGACCAAAAGTCTACATTGGTCTTTTAATTAGGTATTTATTTCGTATTTACCTCACCTTTTTGTCTCAACATGGGTGACAATTACTGACGTGTGTCATTGCACGACTCTCTTCTGTTAAAGAGAGTCGTGCAATGCACGCGTGAGGAAGTAGTGAGCTATATCACGCCACAGGTGGCTGTGGGCACGCACCGATAACGCGTCATCTTCACACCAGACTGTCCTGCATGTCTGAATGAGAACTATGTCCATTCATAAGGGCCAGTTAAATGAGTGGGTATTAGGGAGGAAGGGAGGGAGGGAGGAGGAAGAGGACAGAAGGGGATGATGAGGGAACGTGGAAGGATAGTTTTTCTTTCTTTCTGAAGTTTCAAGATCATGGTGGGGATGACTACATCCTTGGATCCTTTTTGTCTAAAGCTAGGCTATATTAAGTGTTGGTGTGTGTGTGTGTGTGTGTGTGTGTGTGTGTGTGTGTGTGTGTGTGTGTGTGTGTGTGTGTGTGTGTGTGTGTGTGTGTGTGTGTGTGTGTGTGTGTGTGTGTGAAAATGAGGGATGTATTTTTGTTGGAGCACCATAAAGCTAGGCTATATTAAGTGTTGGTGTGTGTGTATGTGTGTTTGTGTGTGTGTGTGTGTGTGTGTCTGAGAGCAGAAAAGTGACGTGGGTGGTGATGATGTGGAGGTCCCAGTGGAGAACCAGGCCTTCATGGATGACTTCTTTGCCCAGGTAAATTCTGTGTGTCCAAGGACACACCATGGGAAAGTGTATGTTGATGTGTGTGTGTGGTTTAGCAGCTGAGAGCTTGCATGCGTGTGTGTATGAATTTGTCTTTGTCTCATTGCCTGTGTCTGCCCCAGATTGAGGAGATCCGTGGCAGTATTGATAAGATAGAGGAGAGTGTGTCAGAGGCCAAGAAGCTCTACTCTGTCATCCTGTCTGCTCCCACATCAGACCAGAGTAATCAATCATCGCACCACCACTCATCATGTCTTTCTGTGTCTTCCTCTTCCTCTCTCTTTATCTGTTCATCTCAAACTCTCTCTCTCCCTTCCATGCATCATCATCCCATAGTAATTTCATGCATTTTCCTCCTTCATTGTTCACCGTTTGAAACCACCATCTCACTGTCTTCCTCTGTCTCTCTGTGTCACCAGAGACACAAGATGACTTGGAGTCGATCACTAATGACCTCAAGAAATCCGCCAACAACGCACGAAACAAACTCAAGAGTAAGTCTCGCCTCTCCTTCTTCTCAATTACATCTCAGCACATTCACAACAAACATGGTGGACCGTACCGGTCTTTGTTATCATCGAGGCCGGTAGCTATGTCTGTAGTCATGGTAACAGCTGTGTTTTGGTCCGGCCAGACATCGAGAAGCAGCTGGAGACCAACACGGAGGAGAGGGCGTCAGCTGACTTGCGGATACGCAAGTCCCAGGTAAACACCCACCCACAGGTGTGGAGGAGGTGGTTCGGGGACCACACCTGGGTTATGCATGGTAACCTCTCCTGACAACAGCTGGATTGGTTCAATTCATCCCTCGGTTGAAATATCCCCCACTCTTTGCACAATAGCTTGTTATGTGGGTCCAGCAGGCTAAGGTTTGATGCTTACGGTGGAGGGGTCTTGTGTGTTTCGAAGTGAGAGGACTGGGATGGAGACCAGTGAGGTGGGAAGGGATTGTGGTTCTATGAATCTGCACCACGACAACCTGTCTAACCAGCAACGTACTCCGTTTCCCAGCATGCCATTTTGTCCAGGAAGTTTGTGGAGGTGATGACCAAGTACAACGAGGCACAGGTAGACTTCAGGGAGAAGAGCAAAGGGCGCATTGCTCGCCAGTTGGAGATCAGTGAGTCAAAATCTTCAATAAGCATTTTAGTCAATTAATTTGTTCGGTCGGTCAATCAGTTGGTCAATTAGGTGTTATGGTTTGTTGCTTCAATAGTCAGTCAGGCAGTCAGTCAGCCAGCAAGTCAGTCAGGTGATATGTTTGTTAACCCTTTTTCTGCTCTTCCCTTACAGCGGGAAAAACAACGACCGATGAGGAGTTGGAGGAGATGTTGGAAGGAGGGAACGCGGCTGTCTTCACTGCTGGGGTAAGATAGTGTGTGTGTATCCATGGTAACAGGGTGTACATGGACAGCAGTGTAAGGATCCCTCTTTATCTATTTCTCTCTCTCTCTTTATCTGCCTCAATTTCTCTCTTTCTGTAGATCATGGACTCTGGGATGTCCAAGCAAGCCCTGAATGAGATTGAGGCGCGACACAAAGACATTGTTCGTCTGGAGAGCAGCATTAAGGAGCTCCACGACATGTTTGTAGACATCGCCATGCTGGTTGAGAACCAGGTAGTCCTCTCATTGGTCAGAAAACACAGACAGCTAGCCCTCTCATTGGTAAAATAAACAGTAAGGTAGAACTCTTTGACTGATTTAGTACCCTATATCTTTTTCTTTCCATCTTTCCTTCTATCCTACTTTTTCATCTCAACCTCCCCTTTCATGGTCCCACCCATGAAAGGGTGGAATGATTGAGAGGATTGAGAGCAACATGGACCAATCAGTGGGCTTCGTAGAGCGGGCGGTGGCAGACACCAAGAAGGCTGCCAAGTTCCAACAGGAAGCTCGCAGAGTGAGTCGAGCAGGTTGTACTGAAAATTGTTCTTGTATTTTGTTTGTGCACTCCTCCCTCACCCAATGCTCTCTTTCCTTCTCTCTTTCCATCCCCCTTTCTCTCTTTCCATCCCCCTTTCTCTCTTTCCATCCCCCTTTCTCTCGTTCACGCCTACAGAAGCAAATGATGATCATGTGTTGCTGTGTGATCCTGGCTGTCATCCTGGGATCCTTTGTCTACAGCTTCTTCAAATAGTGCGGCACGGGTCCAAACAAACAACAACAGACAAACAAATAAACAAGCTAGCTACCAAATAAACAAGCAAACAACCTGAGCTGGAAGGAAACACACTGCTTATCCCCACCATAGAATGTCTGTCCCTAGATCAGACAATAGATCCTCTCCCATGGATTTGAATGGGCATATCAGTTCTATGGATTGTATTTCTGTTGAGTTCTGTGTGGTCCGCAGTGTCGGGTGTTGTTGTATGCATTTATACGTGTGTGAGGGAGAAGATATAGAGATACTGCCATGCTGCTCATTCTGATCTTACCCTCCAGTCCTCGTGTAGAAGGAAGGGAGGTGGTGATAGGATGGAGAGAAAGGCTTCATTATGGGCAGCTTCAACATCAACTTACCCCAGTTTTGACTGTGTGCATATTATCTGTGTCTGTGTGGTTATGGGTGATTGTTCTTGACATAGGACTTTGTGCAGTGTGTGTGCATTATGTTAGACTGTTAGATATGTTCCACCCAGACTCTGTTGACAGTCTCTTAACTCTGAAAAACAAGTCAAAAATAGATAGCACTATGTTCTGTCATGTTCGAGGAACCTAATTATTATGGTGATACCTAAAGACGATAATGAAGAAGAGGTTTGCTTCTTTATTTTTTATTAAAGATTACCCCTAAAAAACTGCCCTGTTGTCCTTTAAAAGACTGTGGTGACGATGACATTGCCTTGGCAACCCAGTATGTCATTGTATTGTGTTATGATGTTTTTAAATTTGGATAAATTGATTTTATTTATTTATAGATGTATTTATTTAATATGTTTTGATTAATACAACTGCTAGTGTGTGTCTGTCTCACTGTAGTGCTAAATGCTTAGTAGCCTCTGGTAGGCCTCTTCATCTGTTAAGTAGGCAGTATTATAATCTGTGTGGTCATAAATCATCAATTGCAGTAGGTTTTCATAATACTGTAGGTATATGTAATGTATTTGTATGGGGAACCGTTCTCAGTTAACTAAAACTGCAATTCAGTTTACAGCTTTTGTAGCTATGGCCCTTCCTTGCCAATAAACGAAAGTTTAAACACTTTTGTTTCTCAAGTTTTATTTTGGTTTCACTTGAGTTGTTTTTACATAAATGTTTTTACGAGTAGGCCTAGAGAATATTCCATTCTGAAGGTAAGTTTGTAAGCTTCTTAAATAGTTATCTGTGTGTCGTATTCTACGTCATGTGTACGATTCTACATCATTACCGTGGCGTTGGTTTACAAGCCAATACTTTTACTAATAATATTAGCACTACAAGTATGAGCATAAAGTAAACACTGCAGGTTGAAAAGGAAAGAATGGATAAGAAGGAAAAGGAAACGTGCTTTGGCCTGCTACTTTCGCAGTCGGAGCTTTTCTAACTGGCAGGCCAATTCCACCAATCCTTGTAGTCCTGGCGACTTCGTCAACCAACAGGCTGCAGCTTCCGGATTGTTCGCCACCATTTGTGGGCGGGATATCTTCACCACACCGAGAACTGTCCGCTAAACGTGTGTCAGCAATGCCAGGCTTCGGGAGTCTAGACACAGCAAAGGAAAGAAGACACGCTGTACGGATTGGGATTAGTGAGAACAAGTGACCCATTTTGATCAACAATGGTGGTGCGTTCATTTGAATTTATGCTGTTTCTATCTAACATAAGTTTATAGTTTCGATGAGGAAATTGGGTCGATTAACACGATGCCACTGAATGATGTGGCAAGTCATTGGCTGAAATCGACATGCCAACCAATTATAATTCTATTTTCAAGATAGTCGTAACATCTTGACCAATGAGATTTTAGTTTGTTTGACGATTTGGTTCACCCGTTTTGTACGCCAATGTTTTGTCAAATTGCGTGAAAAGCGAGGGCGGAGTACTGTTTGACGTGTATGTGGAGTTTGGGTTGTTAAATGTGTACATCCAGCTTTGAGACACCAGGGTTATATGTTTAGAAACATAGTTAAAGAAAGGTATCCAACCGATTTAAGGAGCAAATGTGTACTTGTTTAAAAAAATGCCGAACTGGTGTTCAAACTCCGTCCTTTCCAGCCACCGCAGGCTGCTTTAAGTATTGAAAACTTGGATACCTATTGTTGTAGAGTGGCACGCAGTTAGGCCAATGGGTATCTAGCCGGCTTTATTGCCATTGGAGGAACAAATATTTATGGGCGGGGCTTAAGGAATTGTAGTTGTGTTTTGGGGTAGGAAAATGGCGCTGGTTTCTCCACCATATCAACTTTATCGGATTTAATGTCAACAGCAACGCTATTTTTGGCGATAATCGCCACCTTCTTGTTATTCTAAATACTTTGAAGTTGTGACATTTTTATGAATTCTAAACGCGGACTTTGTTGAAAATAGCTAGCATAGCTAGTTCACTAACGTAACGTACGGTATTTAAACTTGGACCTTTTTGTGCTCGTGCACAATCAGATTGAATACCAGCTAACTTGGCTTGCGGACTATTTGATTATCTAGCCAAAGCTTTTCTATTTAATTTTATTTTTTTACGTAGCGAAAGTGAGCATCTTTCGCTGATAAACACTGGCTAAAATATGTTGACGGTTTTATGCTTTGGCAGTTTTACAATGGTGCTAACCTTTAATGGGGGATAGCTAGTCTAGCTAATGTGTAGGATGGGACTACAAGCCATCTCCTTATATCGTTGACACTGACAGAATCCTGGCTTCTGAAATGCATCTTTGATATTTTTACTGTCTCAAATGTTTCTCAGTGACTTGAATTATTATACATATTTTTTAATATTCTGCAAGACAATAAAGTGTATTTTAGTTTAGCTAGGCGGTCTAAAATGTTTTTGAGTTGGCGCTGTGATAATAAGCGCAGCTGAGATCAACCTCAGCGCTCAGGATACCAGTATAACGTTATAAATTGAACTAACAGTAACTGAAATACGTTAGGCTCTTCCACGCATTGAGAATGGAGGATTCACGTCCACGATATAGCAAACGACTGGTAAGAGCTGCCCCAAGGTAGTGTGTATCACAATCTTGGTTTTAGGCACGCATTGTCACGACGAGTGGTTCACCGCTGAGATGACGGTTGTGAGTGTCGTGCAGTGAAGCATTTCACATACTGTGAAATTGCATGTATTGCCAAATTCTTTTTGCACGAGTAATGAGAACGGGAGGGAAATGTAAAGAGACTGAATGGAGTCAAGGTGTGTGTGTAAAGATGTTTTGTAGGATGTGCAAGAAGCGCAATGTGATGGGATTGGCTGATTGGGTGAGCATGTGAACCTAGATGCGGAAACACAAAAGGGAGGGAGGGAGGGAGGAGGGACTGCGGAGGCCAGGAAAGACAGAGAAGGACAGACGACCCGATCATTCATCCTTCCGAAAGAGAGGAGAGGGGAGGATGGAGAGCGGAGGAGAGTTGCAGCGAGGCGATGGAGGGATGTGGGAGGAGGAGGAGCAGAGTTGGGAGAAGATGGACAAAGAAGGGAAGCGGCGTTGGAAGGGGGATGTAATGGTGACTCTGAAGGTGCGAGGTGTGTAGCGTCTCTCTCTCCTCCTCCCCCGGGATGGAGCGCTTCAGCTGCAGGCAAGGAGAGAAGTGAGGAAAGGGAAGGGAAAACAGCAGACTGCTGGAGAGAGAGAGAGACATTTAATACCTGTTCTATTCTCTCTCTCTCTCTACCTTGGCTTGAAACAGGGCTTCCCGTGGTTTGATGGTGTGTTTGCCTGTTCCAGACACATCATATTGTGGTCGTGTAGTGAACTGTAGCAGATAGGGGTCCGTGTGTGGGTGCTGCGGAGGTGGGTGCTGCATGGCTTTGTCACTGCGTCCTCTGGCCTGGAGCCCAGTGGAGGACACCTCCAGACTGGCTTGTCGCACCATGGCTGCACTGCAACAGCACGCTCACACTGTGCGTCTTTTTCCGTCTTTCACTCTCTCCCCCCGCCCAGTTCTTTCTCCCTCTCTTTCACTCCCTCTTCCTCCCCTCAGTCCTTTTCTCTACCCCGCTTTCTCACTGTGCCCCTCTGTCCATCACCTCCATCCTCTTTCTCTCCGTCTCTCACTCTCTCCCTCTTTCTCCGTCTGTTTCTCATATCCCTCCACCCGTCGCATTCAAACAAAGCTCTGGAATCTGAGCTTTTTCTAGCATAACCAGGTTTAGGGTTACGGTGAGTGTTGTAGGTCCTATAGTACTATGCCTGTGTGTTTTTTACACAGCGTACTCAACCTCATCTTTGCAGTGGTTGGTCTGGTAAATTTGTAAACAACGCATCACTTCCTCTTATCCTGAGGTGAGGGCCAGATCATCCAACACTAAGTGGATATGCATGGATCTGATGCAGCTCTGGTCAATGGTCTCAAACTGTGGCATGTAGGTGGTTGTGTGTTATTGTGTGGGTGAGTGTATTGTTGTGTGAGTGAGTTAGAAGGAACTGTGTGTGTGATTGAGACTCCTGTTCTTTCACGTCATTTGGTCATTTTTAAATGTCGATGGTTGCCCGTCAGCGCCCCCTCCCTTGGGTCAGTGTCGCCATGGCAACTCGTTGAAACCAATATCGGTCTCCATATACAGTGCACAGTGATCTCAGAGTTGTAACCATGGATACCTACAACCATGGCTAATCAAAATGGCTTTTGGTCGTGAACCGCTTAAAGCTCATCATGAACTTGTTCTAGTCCCAATGGGTGACAGACAACAGGAAGCATGCTTGTTGCTGTCTTGTTTTCATCTCCGGCTACTTCTGTGAGGTTCCCTGTCGTGAGGGACTGGGGAAAATCAGAGGTCTTGGCTGGGCAGATGGAGAGAAGGAGAGTTGAGAGGGGGTAAGATTGGGGTGGGGGGGGGGGTTGGGTTATGTCAGGGTTACAGGGCTCAGAAGAGGGAGGGATTATCCCTTGTTCATCTGTTGTGCCCGGGGGCCAGAGGGGACAAAGAGTGGCCTTTTATTTAAATCCAATCCCCTCCTCCTCCTCCTTACATCCCTTTTCAAACTCCATGTATTGTAGGAAGGGACATGCAGGGCCATGGGTAGGTGCATGTGCACTGAAGATGTAGCCAGAGAGAGTTTGGGTGTGTCTCTATCGCGGTGGTTATACATTGTATTAGCAGCAGAGTAGGTTTATATCTAGGGAGAGGGAGGAGAGAGACCCTTGTGTTGTGTGTGTGTGTGAGATTATTACATACATCTAACAATAGCCTATTGAATTCATTTACTAATAAAGTAAACAGTGTAATTAACTTATATGTTGCAGTCTAGTACTGGCTTCCAAACACAGTAATTTAAAGAGCTGTTTATTGTCATTGACAGTCAAAATAAACCCCCACTTTCTGTTCTCCCTCGCCCGACCCTTCTTCCTCCTCTTCCCTCAGCGGTCAGGGACGCGGCGTCGTT
Source organism: Osmerus mordax (assembly GCF_038355195.1). Taxonomy (NCBI): domain Eukaryota; kingdom Metazoa; phylum Chordata; class Actinopteri; order Osmeriformes; family Osmeridae; genus Osmerus; species Osmerus mordax. Next base: position 14,660,801 of record NC_090063.1, on the reverse strand, counting down.
ACCACGACGACGGGATCTCAGACGAGGAGATCGATGGGAAGAGGACGTTCGACCTGGAGGAGAAGCTGAGCAGCAGCCGCTTCAGCTCAGACAGGGTTAAACGCATGGAGGGCAAAGGTCAGTCCCAGCCCACGGCATGGTCTCAGAGCGAGCCTCAGCCTCAACGACAGTGTTTCATCGGTGTGTGTGTGTGTGTGTGTGCAGACCTGACGTTTGAGTACATCCAGAGAGGTGGACTGAGGGATCCCATCATCTTTGAAAAGCCTGATGGTCTGGGAATCAAGTAGGTCTCCTCTCCATCATCTTCCCTTCCATCCTCTCCTCCCCCTCTTCTCTATCTTCTCCTCCATCCTCTCTCCCGGGGCTTTGCTATCCTGTGTGAAGCCAGGTACAGCACACCTGTGTGTGGAGCAGGTCTTCTCAGCAGGAGGGAGCTGTGACCTGCTTGTGTTCTTCCTTCTCTGTCCAGGATGCCTGATCCAGACTTCAGTGTGAACGACGTCAAGATATATGTTGGTAAGGTGGCTTGTGATCATTCCCCCTCGTCCTCCAGGGGCTTTAATGTATTGTGTGTTGAAGACAGTACCCTTGTATGTAAACACACACGCATACCTTTAGCACTTGTTACCCGAAGTCATCCTTTTCTCCTGTCCCTGTCCCTGCCCCCCCTCCCTGCCCCCCCCCCCCCCTGCCCTCCCTCCCTCCCAGGCAGCAGGCGTATGATAGACGTGATGGACGTCAGCACCCAGAAGGGCATCGAGATGTCCATGGCCCAGTGGAGGCGCTACTACGAGACGCCGCCCTCGCAGAGAGACAAGCTGTACAACGTCATCAGCCTGGAGTTCAGCCACACCAAGCTGGAGAACCTGGTCAAGAGGCCCGCCTCGGTGAGACACGCACACACACACTAGCACGCACACACACACTAGCACATACGCACACACTAGCACGCACACACACACTAGCACGCACACACACACACACTAGCACACACGCATACACTAGCACACACACACACACACTACGCACGCATGCATACACACATGCACATGCACACACACAGTGAGGAAACGGCGGGACGAGCAGCTAGTCTCTCGTGTCCCGGCAGGTGGACCTGATCGACTGGGTGGACAACATGTGGCCCCGTCACCTGAAGGAGAGGCAGAGGGACTCCACCAACTCCATCACAGACATGCAGTACCCCAAAGTCCAGAAGTGAGTCCCCGCAACCACACCCAGTATCTGACCACACACTCTGGTAGCACCCACTAGATTCACAAAGGGGTTTCATCTTTGTGTCTCCTTCTTCCTCCCCCCTCCTCCTCCTCCAGGTATTGTCTGATGAGTGTGCAGGGCTGCTTCACAGACTTCCACATCGACTTTGGAGGCACCTCGGTCTGGTACCACATCCTGAGGGGAGGCAAGGTGAGAACTACACCCCCCACAATACACCAGGGCGCCGACTGTGGTTGTGATGGGTAACGTGATGTCATTTTAGTAAGCAGAGGAAATCACCTATCATTTCGATTTGAGAATTCCGAGTGATTGACATTATAGTCCAGCCAATGACTGGTGGTGTGGGCTCTGTGGTCGCTCCCCCTGTGGGTCAGGTGTTCTGGCTGATCCCACCCACGCCTCAGAACCTGGAGCTGTATGAAAACTGGGTGTTGTCAGGGAAACAGGGAGACATGTTCCTCGGAGACAAGGCCACAGACTGCCAGAGGATTGAGTTGAAGCAGGGATACACCTTCATAATCCCCTCAGGTAGCTACCACACACACACACACACACACACACACACACACTCTACAAACACAGCTACGTACAGACTTATTTAGTTAGTACCATGGTGTGTGTATTAACATCCCGCTGTGTGTGTGTGTGTGTGTCAGGCTGGATCCATGCTGTCTACACCCCAGTAGACACGCTGGTGTTTGGGGGGAACTTCCTCCACAGCTTCAACATCCCTATGCAGCTCAACATCAGCAGCATCGAGGACAGGACACGGGTGGGTCCACTGTCTGGGTTTCTGCACATATACAAGTGTTGTGTTAATAAGAGAGCAATATCTAAGGGTTAACGACCTGTTGTGGTTATTAAAAGTCGTCAGTTCTAGACCTGGCTTGGCCGTGGTAGTTACGCAGGCTGCCTCTCTTTACACTGTGTGTTTACTGTGGTGCTGATGGACACTTTGTCTTCTTTGATCGCTATGGTGTTGTTGAACGTGTGATAAGCGATTAAGTGAACGTATGTGTTGGGGGTCCGCAACAATATTTGAGCTATGCAAGTGGGCCGCTAAGTGGAAAAGCCGGAAATAGCTGCTCTAGATATATCTATACCTCTGTCATCCAGTAGACACAAGTGGGTCAACTGTCTGTTTCGGTCAATTGGTCTAGATCTTTATATATCTGTGGTCTCCAGGTACCGTCTAAGTTCCGCTACCCGTTCTACTTTGAGATGTGCTGGTACGTGTTGGAGAGGTACCTGTTCAGCCTGACCAACACCTCCTACCTCACCCCAGAGTTCCAGAAACACTCCTTGGGCATCGGTCAGTAACACACACACACACTTTGTCTGTGTATTACATCGTCTCTTGTTTCTGTTACTTGTGAGGCTCATCATTTAGAGACAAACACACGATTAGCACATTCTGTTGGGACTTTTCTATTCTTATTAACCCCTCCCTCCCTCCCCTCCCTCCCTCCCCCCAGGGCTGAAGAGGGAGTCCTGCTCCAGCGAGTCCGTGAACGGCCACACCAAGGAGGAAGAGGAGGATCACGAGGAAGAGGCTGCAGCTCGCCCCAAGCCCGGGGTCAAAGTTCACCTGACGCCGTTTGAGCTGGAAGGGCTGTGGAACCTGCTGGGGAAGCTGGAGTCTCTGCCAGCGCACAAGCAGTGTGTCCCTGCAGGCATCCACAACGCCCCCGCCCTGCTGCACCACATCAGGGTAGGTGGGGGGTGGGGGGTGGTAGAAGGAAAAAGATGAGTGTGCATCTCATGGGCATCTTCTAAGATAAGAACGTGTGTGTAACTGTGTGCGTGGTCCCCAGGCCCTGCTGAAGGAACATGCCAGCGACGTCCCCAAGCTGTCCTACACAGGCACGCCCATCGTCCAGTGGCCCAAGAGGGTAAGAAGCCCTGCCATCACAACCACACTCTCATATATGGAGGCTTCAGGGACTTCCATCTCCACTACCTCAATTATTAACAAGATCATCAAGTATTCATTCCTTTCTTCTCCACCCCCTCTGACAAATTTTCAACCCCAAAATGATAATGATTTTTACCTTTCTCTCTCTTTCCTCTCTCTCTCTCTCTCTCTTCCTCCCCCCTCTTCAGCCATCCTGGTACCAGCCCCCACCCCCCCCTCCCCCGGTGGTCCGGCCCAAACTGGCCACCACGCCCGTGACCCCTCGACCCCAGAAGCCCGCCTCCTCCATGTCGGTGCTGCGCCGTCGGCGCGTCAGGTGTGTGTGAGATTACGCTGTACACCACATCCACGCCACCTGTGCTTTCGCAGCTCTGAGACAGGGTGTGAACCTGTGTGTGTGTGTGTGTGTTGCAGGTGTAAGCGGTGCGAGGCTTGTGTGAGGACCGAGTGTGGAGACTGCAACTTCTGCCGAGACATGAAGAAGTTTGGAGGACCAGGGAAGCTGAAGCAGACCTGCGTACTGAGACAGTGTCTGGCTGTGAGTCACACTGTGTGGGTGTCTGTGTGTGTGTGTGTGCAACTGTGTGTGTGAGTGTGTTGGGTGCATCCCCTCACATCTAAACTTAGAGGAAGTGACTGTGGGGTAGAAATTCTCCCCTCTAAATGACTGTGTGTTTGAGCTCCGGGCAGGTGTGTGTGGGTGTGTGTGGGTGTGTGTGTGTGTGTGTGTGTGTGTCTAACTGTCCCGTGTGCCCCCAGCCTGGCCTGCCCCTGTCTGCAGTGTGTGAGGTGTGTGGAGAAGGGAACCAGGAGGAGCGAGGCAGACCCGTCTTCTCTCTCACTCTCATGGAGTGTTCCAACTGTGCCCAGATAGCCCACCCCGGCTGCATCACGGTACATCACCCCCACACACACCCCCCCCCCCACACACACACACACACACATCATTCTCTCTGTTTCTGAGGAGAAGCCCAGAACATGCACATTTTCATGTTTTACCTCTACTATCACTCCAAATACTCTCTGTCTGTCTGTCTCTCTCTCTGTCTCTCTTTGTGACTCTGTCTCTCTCTCCAGATCTCAGGAGAAGGGGTGGTGAACAAGGACCTGCCGAGCTGCTGGGAGTGTCCCAAGTGTGTGCAGGGAATCACAGACGTGGAGGTAGAACGCACACACACACACACAGACACACATACTAACGTGCTTGCCAAAACACACAAACACTAACGTACGCATGCACACACACACACCCCCAAGCACACTCGCTATTGCTCATAGATAGACGCACTCAAACACTCACACCACACACACACACACACACCTATGCATGGTGGAGCTATGGGCTAACAGAGCTGGTTCTTTCCCTGTGGTGTGTGTGCGTGTATGTGTGTGTGTCAGTCGTCGGGCAGTGATGATGACAGTGGTGGGTCTCCGGGTGCGGACCCCCTCCCCCCCCAGACTCTGTCCCAGGGCCAGGGGCCCTCGCTGGGGCCGGGGCTGGGCTTGAGACTGGGGTTGGGGCTGGGGGCCGCCTCAGGCCTGGGGCTGGTGGTGGCGCCCCCCGGCTGCCAGGGGCTGCTACTGCGGGCCTCCATGACGCCTCACAGCAAGAGGGTGAGAGGCTCCGCCTACTGCTGCCGCCTCCCGCCGTTACATCATCATCCCGCGCCACCCGCCTGCCACGCCCATCGCTGCTCTGTCTGACGAGGGGAAGGGTGGGGAGGAGGGGGGGATCGGGAGGGGGGGGGGCAGGATCCACTACCTCTGGGTAGATCTGAGGGGATCAGATGGGTGTGAACAAGGTGGTGGACAGTCCAGCCAGGCTGGTAGAGGCCTTAGCAGGGTGGAGCTTCCATCCTGACCTCCTAGATTGATGCCTGCGGCTTCAGAGCAGAAGGCTTCTCTGGATGGGGTCTGTCCGTATCCACGTTTTGAGAATGCATCCTCTCCCCCCCCCCCCCCCTCCCTTCCTGGGACTAAACTCCCTCACTGTCTAGAGGGGAGAACCGAAGGGTGCATTTGTAGAGTATTGGAACAGGTCCCGGACCCGTCTAGTCCTTACCCCTCAGCCCCCTGCATGGGATGTGTGGGAGAGGAAGGAGAGAGCGGGGAAGAGATGAGAGAGAGAGAGAGGGGAGGCTTCTCCATGCTGTCACCGTGGTCTTGGTGTGTGTGTGTAGGAAGTGCAGACTGTTTCTGGTGGTGATGGTGTGTGTGTGTTTTCTTCCAGGTTAAAGGAGAGAAGAGCAAACTGCTGCCTGCGGTAAGTAGCTGTGTGTCTGGAACACACCCAGCACACCTCTCCCTGTCACACACCTGCCTTTCTTCCCTCCTTCTGTTGATTCCCCCCCCCCCCTGCCTCCTCTCATTTCTCCTCCCTCTTCTCCTGCCTCCTCTCATTTCTCCTGCCTCCTTCCCAGAAGCGGAAGTCGTCCACCCTCCTGGACGCTCGCATCGCCAAAATCTACCGGCGCCACCGCCACAGCCGGGAGGACGACGACTCGGCCAGCGACGATGACGACGATGAGGACGGGGGCGAGGGCCACCGCAGGAAGATGGCCGTCCACCCCCGAGGAGGGGGCGGGGCCTCCCGGCGGGGCTACGGTGCCAGTCGGCGGGGCTTGTGGCGTGGAGGCTCCTCCCACCGCGGGTCCAGAGGAGGCGGAGTCGCCCCTAACCCCGGCCTGAAGATGAGGAGGGGCCTGGGGGGGCGGGGCGAGGGGAGGCGGGGGCGGGGGGTGAGGCTACGGGGCGGGGCCAGGATGCAGAGGCGCAGGGACGAGTCGGAGGAGTCGGACGATGACGACGACGATGATGATGATGACGACGACGATGATGACGATGACGACGACAGCGAGGAGGACCACCGCCACGCCGCGGTGCGGCTGGACAAAGACCACCGGCATCGCCGACGGCGAAGGAGACGGACGGACGACGAGGACGACGACGATGACGAGGATGAGGACGACAGCGAGGGGCGGGACTTTGAAGGCGAGGACGAGGAGGAGTTGGAGGGCCTGGAGGACGAGGAGGAGGAGGAGGAGGACGAGGAGGGCCGCTGGGACTCTGAGCCGGAGCCGCCCGTGCTGCTGGTGTCCGACCTGAACGACGACCTCCTGAGCGGGTCCTACCTGACCGTCACCCTGCAGCGGCCCCCGAGGGCCAAGCGAAGCTCCGCCTCCATCCTGCCCAAGCTGGAGGCCGCCATGGCGACCAGGACGCCGCCGGGCTTTGTCCAGCGCAAAACGCTCCACAAGACCCGCCACAAGAACGGGGCGCTGGTCGCCCCCGGCAACGGCCTGGCCCCGCCCCGGGGGGTGGGCCGGCCCCCGCGTCACCGCGGGAACCCACACAGCGACGGGGAGCGGGACACGGCCTCGCCCTCCTCCTCGTCCTCCCACTCCTCCGCCTCGCCCACCCCTCCCCACGCCTCCTCCTCCCTCTCTCCTCCCTCCCTCCTGTCGCTGCCCTCCTTCAAGGACGTGGGGAACGAGGGAGGGGGGGAGAAGGAGGTGTGGGTCTCTGTGTTCCGCTACCTGGACCGCAGGGAGCTGTCGGCCTGTATGACCGTCTGCAAGGCCTGGTACAAGTGGTAAGTCACACACACCCTATTATAGATGCACAAGTGATGGGCATTAGTTTAAGATCTATCTACCTACCGACATTTTTGTGTCCTTTTTTTTTTTTCTTTTTGCTCCTACCTAGGGCGGGGCGATATCAAAAAAAGATTGATATCTCAATATTGTCAAAATGTTTACTATATCTCGATATGTTATATATGCATTTTCATTTAAATAATAAAAAAACTGGATTTTATTTTTCCTCCATTAGAAAACAACAAAACAATTTAGATAGAACAGCTATTGTTACAAAGTACAAAATGTGTAAGGTATTCTTTTGATGACAGTGGCATTTTCAATTCAAGCAGTTGCCATAACATGGTACTTGCAACTTATGTGACAGGACAAAAAGAGAGCAAAAGAGAGTGCCTGTGCGAGTGTAATTTTCAGTTTGTGCACATGCTGTTTGTGACCGTGTGTGTGTCAACACAGAGGAGCCAGACCGTGATCTTTTAAACACAAGAAATACCAGCAGTTTTTTTTAATATATATATTTTTTTATATATTCGATATTCACGATATTTTCAAATTTTACATCGTCGTCAAAATTATTGCGATATTATCGCTAATATTCGATATAACGCCCAGCCCTACTCCTACCTTTACTCAACTGCTTTTTTGTGTTTTCCTCTCCACTGTCTCACACTCTCTCCCCCCCTCCTGTAGGAGTTGTGACAAGCGTCTATGGAGTCACCTTGACGTGAGTCGCTGCCGACCGCTGACGGACCAGGCGGTGGCGGGCATCATCAAGCGCCAGCCCGTCTCCCTGGACCTGTCCTGGACGCCGCTGTCCAAGAAGCAGCTTGGCCGCATCGTGCACCGCCTGCCCGGTAACACGCACGCACACATACACACACGCTCTCTCACACACACACACACACGCTCTCACACACACACACACACATGGTCTCACACACATGCTCATAAACTGCCCAAAAATAGCTCCATTCTTCCACTACATTTACACACAACCGAATACACACCGTAGAATGTTCCGCAGACACGCCCTTCCACTCCATCACCCCCCAGCCTCACTCCGCCCTGCCCCCCCAGGTCTGAGGGAGCTGCTGCTGGCAGGCTGCTCCTGGTGGAGCCTGGCGGCCCTGGTGACCCCCAGCCTGCCCTGCCTGAGGCTGCTGGACCTGCGCTGGGCCGAGGGGGTCAAGGACGCCCAGATACGAGACCTGCTCACGCCACCTGGTAAGCGTGTGTGTGTGTGTGTGAGAGAGCGTGTGTGTTCAATTGTGTTTAGCTCCGTTCTGTTTCTAGGCAGCAAGACGTCAAGACTGTTTCTTGTTGCAGACTGAAACGTACAGTGTAGGTCTCATCCAGGGACTGACTGTGTGTGTGTGTGCCCCCCCCCCCCCCTCAGGTTCTGAGTCCCGTAGTCGTCTGCGGGGCATGGTGGAGCTGCGCGTGTCGGGGCTGGAGATCGGCGACGCCACGCTGCGCCTGCTGCTCCGCCACATGCCCCAGCTGGAGCGCCTGGACCTGGCGCACTGCCGAGACATCAGCGACCAGTCCATCTGCCTGCTCACCTCCGCAGGCTCGCACACACGCAACACGCTCACGCACATCACCCTCACTGGTACGCACACCCGCCAACAAGCTCACACGTCCGTCTGTCTACCTGCAAGCATGTGTTATCTCATGTGTAGTGTTTTGCAATTATAAACATTTGTGTTTTTGCCTTGTAAATGTGCATGTAAATATGTCGTTAAATCAAGGACATGCCCCCCCCCCCCCCCGTTGTCTTCCTTGTCCCAGGGTGCACCAGGCTGACGGACGTGTGCGTGTCGTACCTGAAGCGTGCGTGTGGCCTGACGCTGCTGGACCTGAGGGGTTGCCACGGCGTCAGCCGCAGGGCCTGCGACGCCTTCATCTCAGACCTGGCCCACAGCGCCCTCTACTGCATGACCGAGGACAAGCTCATCCAGAAGATCTCCTAGAGGAGAGAGAGAGGCGACTGCACCCCCATCCCTGCACCCCCCCCCCCCCCCCCCCCCCAGCCCTTGTCTTGTCTTCTGACCTTTGGAGACCGGCGAGAGGCCCAGAGAGAGGAGGGGGGGGGGGGGGGACAACACGAGTTTGAGCAACTCCTCTCTTCTCCATCTGAAACAGAAAGCAAATCAGCTTTCAACTGGGACATGACAAGAAAGGAGCAGCCACCCTGCTGAGAATAAACTGAGTGAGACCGGAAGGATGGATGGTAAAATAGAACGGGAAGGGGCGGGGGGGGTTCCTAGAGCAGGAAGGGGGGGGTCCTAGAGCCTAGACAGGGGCAGGCCTTGCTCTTAAGAGCAAGGATGGAGGGATTTCTGCAACGCACTCAGGAAGATGTCAACGACGAGTGCTAAATGGATTCAGAACATCCCCCCCACCCACCCCCGTTTCAGCTCGGAATGTCATTAATGCTTTATCTTTATGTACTCTTCTTTATTTTTTTATCCCCCCCCTCCCTTTATTCCTTTACTGCTGTTTTCCTTCTGCCCTCTAAAATTCAGACTAGCCTGTCTCACCTGACTGTCTAGTCAACTGAACTGTACTGTATCTCATTAGCCTCTCCTAGGTCATATTCTGCTGCAGTCCTGTCATGGTTTCTCCTGTGCGTGTGTTCAGGATTAGTGCTTCAGTGGTTCATCCTTGTGTTGATGTTGAGGAGGACTGGGTGTTTCTGGGTGATTCCTTGTCTTGATGTTGAGGAGGACTGGGTGATTCCTTGTGTTCAGTGCAGGGTTGGGGGCTGTGGCCTTGAAATCACTGACTCCAGTTTCTTACACCAATAGTAGTTTCCCCATTCTTATTTTTGTTCTTGTTTTGTTTTTTACAAGGAAAAAAATACAGAATAAAAAAAAATCTAGAAATTAGAAGTGTGTGAATTGATGACAGGATGTCAGTTAGCGTGGTAGGTATAAAACAAGCATTTATTGTTCATCTATTATTAAACTGCCCCAGTGCAACCTGGGACAGGTACTTCCCAAACTCTCCTAGGCTTCCCAGAAACTCCAAACCTCTTCCTGAGCAAACAAACCTAAATATTATGTACAAGATCTACTTTCTTCACAAAGGAGCTGAAAGAAAGTCATAAATGAAGTATAAAATAACAATGCTAGCAGATATTAAGCTAAATGTGTTACATCTTCATCTTAGAAACACAGGATGAATCTAGTTTTATTTTCCTTGTTTTCTTCAAAGCTCATTGGAGGAGAGGATTTAAGGCTCCTCCTCTCTGGTCTTCCCCTCCAATCGGTTGCCAAGCGAGGTCCAGAGTACAGACATGTAGTACTAGAAGATTCTGAATCAGGCTTAATGTTCCAGAGCCTTCCATAGTGGGCTGAATGTTCTACAGTGGGTTTAGGACAGAGCTGAAGGAGAAGGGATTGAGCTTGTAACCGGTTCCACTGTAGAACTTGTTCTGGAATTCCACCCTGAGAACATTGGTAAAAGAGGATGAGAAGAGAGGTCAGTTTAAACCTGCCCCCTCTACATCGCTCTGCATAAAAGCATCTACCGCATGAATACATCATCACGCCATCGTCATTGAGAGAGAGGCTGAGCTGGTGTGTAGGGCTGTACAGCTAAAACAACCGATTCCAATCCAAGCCTCCATGTTAGAGTGTGTGTGTGTGCGCACCCACCAGTGCAGTCTGAGCGCGTGCAGGAAGGCAGAAAGGCCCTCCATGACGAGGAGGATGGAGACGGTGAGCGTGGCGAAGCAGGAGAAGATGACGGCCAGCACCACGGAGCCCACGTAGCCATGCCACGACAGGGAGATCCTCATCACCATCACCCACAGCACCTCCGACAGCTCTGCACACCACAACACAGGTGTCAGGGTGTGTGTGTGTGTGTGTGTGTGTGTGTGGGGAGAACTTCAGGAACAGGCACTTATGTGTTTGGTGTGTGGATCTCTGTCTAGGTGTGTGTCCACTCACGTGTGTGTGTGTGTCCTGAAGGTCTAGAACTTGAGGAACAGGCACTTATGTGATGTTTGGCTCCAGGTGTGTGTGGTACTCACGTGCATGGGCCAGGCTGAGGGCCCAGAGCCTAAGGTAGGAGGCTGTGTTGGAGATGCAGCCCAGGCAATACTCTATGGTGTGGATGGCCTGGTGCATGAACACCTCCACACAGTCAAACACCTGAAGGACAGGGAGGGCTTAAACACACGCATATAGGTCTTACCCATAACTTCTCTCATTCTGTCTCCCTCCTCGTCTTCCCTCCCCTCCCCCCCCCCCCCCCATCCCCTTACCACCTCTTCCCCCCTCTCTCCTTCCTCCAGGTCTCCCTGCAAAGTGTTGATGGAGGTGGTGTCTGTCACCAGAGGGCGCTCTTCTCCCTGAGCGACACACACAGTCATAAATACACATGTCTAAACCCCAGCAAGCAGTCTGAGACATGTGGGAACAATTAAAATCAGAGGCCGTGTGCACGCACGCAGTCCTTTATCATTTACACATGCTAGATGTTCAGCCAGACTCCAAACACACTTCTGTACACACTCTCTTCTTTCTTCTTCTCCTTTTCCCTCTTGAGTGCACACACATGTCCTCTTACCCATAGATATATATAAAGGGTAGATGTCTCGTCCGCGTTGCCGGACAACGGAGTCGAACGTCCACACATGGCTGCATGCTTATGAATAATTATGTATTTTTTATTTTTATAACATAATTATTCATAAGTATGCAGTGGCATAACGACATCTCTGACGTTGATAACAAACCAAACCGTTTAAAAATCGGTTGAAAATTGAGCATTTAAAAAGTACATGTAGCATCAACACAATGTTATGGGTGAGCGAGTTGACTGTAGCAAGATGGCCGCCATGTGCGGACGTTCTAGACTATATATATAAAGACTAGAATCTAGTCTTTATATATATCTATGCTCTTACCGCTCTGCGGCTGGCTTTTCTTCTGTGGTGGTAGTAGAGGTAGAGTGGTTTCCCTAGCAACAGCACTGGTACCGACGCCAAGGCCAGAACCACCAGGACCCTCTGGGCTATCAGCTGGAAGGGGGAGGGGGGAGGTAGAACAACGTTACACAAACCCTTTATAAATCTATGTGTGTATCATCCATGTGTGTCTCTCGCCCATGTGATAGAAATCACTGAATGCGTTATAAAGTAGCTGAGCTGAAGAGTGTTTGAAGGCTCTGTGAATAACCTGTGTGTGTGTGTGTGTGAGAGTCACCTGTCCGGGGTAGAGGGCTGGGTTGTCGGGGTTGACAGAGAACAGGAACATGTCTATGAAGTGGATGAGGATGCTGGGGGCTCGGTCTGAGTCGTGCGGGCCGAACACCACCCACTTGTAGACCACCATGAAGACCAGGTAGCCAAACAGACTCAGCATGAACACCAGCTCTGGTAGCAGGACCAGGAACACACTGCTGAGCTGGCCCCTCTGACTGGAGGGAGGGCGGGGGAGTGGGAGAGATTAGAAAAAGACAGCAAGAAAAGCAGGAAAGAAAGAGAGAAAACAGAGTTTTGGAACGTGATTGAATGTTGAAGGTGGTGAGGGTGAGGAGGAGAGGGAGGTGACAGCAGAAGGAGGTGACAGCAGAGGGAGAGAAGGGGACTGACGTGTAGTTGAAGAGCGAGAGGCACACTCCGAAGGTCATGTGTATGACCCCGATGATAACCGACATCTTCATCTTGTAGGAGTTGAGGAAGGTCAGGTGGTTGTTGGCCAGTCGCCAGATCTACAAGGGTCAAAGGTCACACGTTAGAGAACAAGGAAAGTCTGACCTGCCATCTGATTGGTCAGTCTAACGTTCCGAAATACAGAACAGTACCGGGTCGATGCCGAAGGCGTAGGGACCCTGGAACACACCAGTGATGTTGGGGTCCAGACTCAGGTACTGGTTCTGCTTCAGAATCTCATCACTGCGGAGAGGAGTTTGGAGTCAGGGAGAGAAAGTGTGTGTGTGTGTATCTGTTAGTGGAGGGTGTGTGTGTATAGGTATCTGCAGATGTGTCTGCATCTATCAGTGGATGTCCATGTTGACTGTGTGTGTGTGTGTCCACCTCCAGTTCATGGGCTGCAGACGCCAGCCCGAGGGGAAGATCCAGAGCCCCTTGCTGAAGCACTCGTTGTAGATCGCCCCGGTGTAGACCGAGAACAGCCCCATGAGCAGCACCAGGTACCTGCCCCCGAAAACCAGCCTCCACATCTGGGGGGGAGGAGGAGGGGGGAGGGAGGAGGAGGAAGAGGGGGAGGGAGGAGGAGGGGGAGGGGGAGGGAGGGAGGAGGAGGAAGAGGGGGAGGGAGGAGGAGGAAGAGGGGGAGGGAGGAGGAGGGGGAGGGAGTTAGTTTAGGATGAGAAAGTATTCATTGGCTCATGGCGTGTGTGTGTGTTAGTGTATCTTGTTGGTGTGTGTGTGTACCTCGTTAGTGTGTGTGTGTATCCTGGGGTCCTTCTCCTGCAGCACCATCCAGAGGGCAGCCAGGGTCATCAGCAGGCCATGGCCCACGTCCCCGAACATCACCGCAAACAGGAAGGGGAAGGTGATGATGGTGTACACCGCTACACACACACACACACACACACAGTTACAGCATGTAGGTTGGGGTGTGACGTTGTGTGTGTGTGTGTGTGTGTGTGTGTTTTACCTGGGTTGACCTCGCGGTAGCAAGCTATGCCGTACGCGTCCACGATGCTCTGGAAGCCCGAGGTGAAGGAGTTGGTGGTGAAAAGTGTCGGGGGGGAGGAGGGGGGAGGCAGGCGGTTGTAGAAGGAGTCCACTCCACTGCCACTCCTCCTCTGGGAGGGAGAGGGGGGGAGGGGGAGGAAGAGAAGGAGGGAGAGAGGGGGAGGAAGAGAAGGAGGGGAGGATTTGAAATGACACAATCATGTTGTGTGTGTGTGTGTGTGTATGTATCCATCATTTATAATTTCCTTCCTTCCTCCTGAACTCATTTATACCTCCTCTATCCCTCTCTCACAATCCATTCCCTCTCCCTCCCTGCATCCTTCTCTCTCCTTATATCACTCGCCCCATCTCTCCATTCCTCCCTTTCTCTCCATCCATCCCCTACATCTATCTCTCCTCCCCCCCTCTCCCTCTCTCTCTGCCCCCCACTCCCTCCCTCTCTCTCTGCCCCCCCTCCCTCCCTCTCTGCCCCCCCACTCCCTCCCTCTCTTTCTGCCCTCCCTCCCTCCCTCTCTCTCTCTGCCCCCCCACTCCCTCCCTCTCTCTCTGCCCTCCCTCCCTCCCTGCCCCCCCACTCCCTCCCTCTCTGCCCCCCCACTCCCTCTCTCTCTGCCCCCCCCTTCCTCTCTCTCTGCCCCCCCTCCCTCTCTCTCTGCCCTCCCCCCCTCCCTGCCCTCCCCTCCCTCTCTCTCACCGTCCCCTCTATGAGGGCGCTCTGCAGCAGCAGCAGCTTCCTGACGGGACACCAGGCCTCGGCGATCAGACACTTGTCGGTGACGGAGGGGCTGCAGAGGTTCAGCACCGTCTGGACCGCCTTGCTCTTGGAGACCCGGACCTTCCACTGGGGCAGCGCCGCCACGCAGCGGGCCAGGAGCTGCTGCATGTACTGCTCTGTCTGGGTCAGGACCTGAGGAGGGGTGGAGGGGAGGGGAGAGGCCGTTGTGAGAGTGGGACATATGAGGGTGTGCCCGTGAAACAAAGGAAGTTATACCGTCTATCCCACACTTTCTCTCCCTCTCTCCCCCCATCTCTCCCTTCCTTTTTTGACTCCCCCTCCTCTCTCCACCTCCCTCCTTCTCTCTCTTACACTCTTCCCTTCTTTTCTGTCCCTCTCTCACCAGTCCGATGTCCACTATTCTGCTCTGCAGGCCATTCAGAATCTGACCCCTCTCTGCAGTGCCTTCTGGGTACACAAACGTGTGGGTGTGGAAGCTGCCCAGTAGAGGGAGGAGACGGAAGAGAAAAAGGGGAATATAAGAAGGTAAGATCAATAATTCAGTAATGACAACGCTAATCTTTCAGGGTTCCACCACAAAACCTAGTAGTTATACTTAGTTTTCACTCACCAATCACAGATCTTCTTGACTTTCTGACCAATCTGTTCGCCCCAATAGGAGATGAGGAAGACTGTCCACTGAACCATCTCGCCCTGTGATTGGTTGAAAAGCAGGAAGTCATCCCTATATGCGCTTCCTAAACATGGTGTATTGAATATTGGATCTATCCGTCCCTCCGTACCGTCTCAGGCTGTTCCAGTCTTTCTTCCATCTCCCGAAAATCAACAATGATGTATCCGCGACATGCTCGCCATAGCAACCGCTCGAACGCCGGCACCTTCCAGGGGTGCACCACTCCCGCCACGAAGCTGTGATCCAGAGAACACCTTTCATATACATGCAGGAACTAGTGATCTATTCCATGGCGTGCATGTGTGTGTGTGTGGTGTGTGTGTGCGTGTGTGTCGGACCTGAGCCTGATGTCCTGTCTGCTGTCCAACAGGGCGGAGCTCTCCAGACTAGAGGGAGGAGCCTGAGGAGAGGAAGAGCTTCATCACTAAGGTCAGAGGTCAATGGTTGCCGTGTCTTGGCGCTGGGAACATGCTGGGAATTGTGGTTCCTACCTGTGAGACGGTGAGCGGATGTGTCTGGATGAGAACCCCACGGTATTGGCTGAGCTGGTTCAGCTGACTCCTCAATCTGTCTCTGTTTCTGGAGACCTGGAGAGTCAGACACCGGACATAAACACACACGCAGTCGCTTAGCAGAAACCT
Source organism: Osmerus mordax (assembly GCF_038355195.1). NCBI lineage: Eukaryota > Metazoa > Chordata > Actinopteri > Osmeriformes > Osmeridae > Osmerus > Osmerus mordax. Next base: position 14,645,325 of record NC_090063.1, on the reverse strand, counting down.
CAATCATACAAACAAACACACACACTCAATACATAGCTCACACACACACACACACACACGATCAGCCAATTGGTCCATGATACCCAAGTCACACATATACAGACACACATCACTCACTCTGTACAAGCCTCAATCCTCCACATACACACACAGCCCTCCTCACCTCTCGTAGTTCTCTAGCCAGCCTCTCGCTCTCCTCCTCGATGGACAGCAGCTCTCTGGGCTGGGGGGCCGAGGGGAGGGGGCTGGGGGCGGGGAGGGGCACCGCCAGGGACCGGCCAATCTCCTGCTCCAGAAACGCTGAAGGTGGAGAGAAGGAGACGGAGGGATGGCGTGATAAGAGAGAAGGATGGAGGGAAAAGAAGGAGAAGATGATGAAAAGAGAGAGGGTAAAAGATGGAGGGACAGATAGAAATAAAAAAGCAGGAGAGAGATGGGTGAAAGGTGGTATGCGAACGCAAACTCACTAAAGGTTTTCTCCATCTCCTCACAGCGCCTGATCTCGTTCACAAACTTCCTCTGGAAGGAGTTCACATTGGGGTTGAGCTGAGGGGGAAAGAAGGAAGGACAGGGGGAGGGGAAAAGGAGAAGGTGGTTAACGGTACTCTGCTCTGCCACTTCCTTGCAGTTGAGTACACAACATGGTGTCTGCATATCTGTATGAAACGGATTCATTGACTAAGCATAACCGTTCTGCAGTCCAGCCCAGCCAACAGGCCTCCGACAGCCTCCATCCCTCCACGTCCACACAAATGGGGAGAAACTCACGTCTCTGAATTCCACCAATCCCAGCTCCCCGAGCTCGGTCACGCAGTTGTAGGCCGACCCGGATTGGAGGAAGAGCTGGACAAGACACACCTCCTCGCTTCGGAACAGCGCTCCCATGGCGACCTGATGAAGAGAGGATAACGTAAGGAATGAAAGAAAGGAATCTGTAAGAGGAAAAGTGACAAAACCAGCATATTACTATCCTATAACAGTTTCATCACCTGTTTATAGGCAGTTGCTTCCAGAAGCAAAAAGATAACCGAAGGTTGACAACCTAATAGTGAAAAGAAGAGTGCCAAAGAGAGAAGGACAGAGAGAATGACAGAATGGAGAGATGAAACCACACAAGAGGAAAAGGAGGAGGAGTGCAGCCTAATAAACCAACGGATGCAGCTTAGTTATGTTCATGTGATGAAGGGGTGACTGTAAAGACAGTAATTGAGTTACTGGGGATGAGGGGACGACAAGGGCAGAGAAAGAGAGGCCTCTTTCCGCCAGTCAGCATGTGATAAGGGGAATCAGGTGGCTGAGCGGTGAGGGAATCGGGCTAGTAATCCGAAGGTTGCCAGTTTGATTCCCGGTCATGCCAACTGACGTTGTGTCCTTGGGCAAGGCACTTCACCCTACTTGCCTCGGGGGAATGTCCCTGTACTTACTGTAAGTCGCTCTGGATAAGAGCGTCTGCTAAATGACTAAATGTAAATGTGATAATGCTGTCACCAATCACAACTAAATCAAAGTCATGAGCCTTCAGGGGGTTAGAACACAGGCATCTGTGTTTGTTTGGGGGTTGCCCTAAACTTTTATCATATTACAAAATCATTACATTTTGCCAAGGCTAAATTCGTTATTCATGTACATCCACCTTAGTTGCTAGTTTGCGTGCACTGTCACTATCAAGTGTAGGTGATGTACAGCACATTGAGCTTAACTGTCGCAGTCTAGACACGCACCTGCATTCCGGTTAGCAGATAACTAGCTAGCCCGCGCTAACCGCAAACTAGCAAAACAGCTAGCCATCTTCTCGCATGCCCAACGGGGCATACGTTTTGGGAGAAATACCTGGACTTGCAGGTTTGCGACGAGGCAAAAAATGAAACCTTACCTTTAAATCAACACGCGCTAGCTAACGGTTTAGCCGCCTCTTTTATCCTGCTGATAAGATAGATAAGCAGACCAAGCGGCTCGTCCCGCATTTCGTCCTCGCTGCCAGTCGATTACAGCTCGTGTACTATGCAGATGTAAACAAAGGATCCACAGTTATCCGAATGCTCACGTACTGCAAACTGCGAAACGAATACCGGGAGCTGTTCCGTAGTTTGTCGTGCAACTGTCCCGTTCAGACAGTATAGCTTCGTTGCACACCGGTTTGATACTCTATAGCCTAAGAAGTGTTCTATTTAGGACAGCTGACCTCACCCTGTCACACGCGCTTAGACGCGCACATATACATGTAACATTGTAACGTTTCTAAAGGGACTGACAAAAATAGACTGATTTCAGCAATTTATTTTAACCCAAAAAATAAAGCAGACATTCTTTTAATCTATACATGGATTGGGTAAACACTCTTGGACATTGATAAAGAATAATCCAACTAATTGGATGAGTGAGAGATTTTTTCGGTAATACAATGAAAAAAGTGGGCAAAAAAGGCAAGATTTAAACTAGCTATTACATTTCTCAAATGCATTACAACCAACAACAAATAAATCACACTCGTTTTGTGGGAACATAAGAGTGAAGAAAAAGCAAGATAATAGAAATGACAGAAATACTAAACAAGTCTGGTATATATGGCCAAGAGAAAAAATAGCAAGCTGCAAAGATATCTACAACAGTTATGAATGTACCCTGTGTGCAGGTTTCTATTGACAAGATTCTTTCGCTGCTTTACAGCCAGTTTATGTAGGTCTAGTAGATGTTCAGTCTTATATTGACTGTGCTAGTAATATATTACAGGATTGTGCTTGTAGTTATGATACAGGCTACGGTGTGTTAATGATAGTCAGCCTAAATTGAGGCCTGTTCCATGAAGCCCGCTCAAAGACTTTAATGAACAAAATATCAGTCAGGGCTAAAAGCAGTTCCAATAAAAGCCAATTGTAGTTTGTGTAATCAGACTCATTCAAGCCAGGTTCAAGCAGTCAAGATAATTGAAGGTGCACGCTCTTCTTAAGCAGCCCAAGGGGTAGAACGTGGATCAAATCAATCCACCGCTGCAAAGCGCAGGGTCAGTGTTACAGGAACGTCTGGTTGAGAAACCAGAGGCTAAGCCAGACAGTTCGCCTGCACCAGACCAGGTTAGTTTTGCAGCATAAGTTGCCAAGATGACTGAACTTGAAATAAATTGAACTGAACCGAATCAACTGGAAATTAGTCAGACTTACTGACATAAGCCTGGCTTATTCGGTAAAGTAGTTTTATGAAAACAGGCCTCTGATCACATTGCAGGTGTATTTACTTTGTGGCAGATGGATATGTGAGGTTTAGAGAAGATATCATATCTTTATCGATTTAAATGATCATCCCCATCCCCTGTTCTACACATTAGGATTCTATATCAGAATGGAACATTGAACCATGTCCCTTCTGATTCGCTGTAGCAACGTCGCTTCCTCCAGAGATCAGCACTAGTGACCCCTGACCTCTCTACAGGCTGTAGAACTTGAGACTCCTGTCCATGGCAGTTGAGGTGAGGAACTGAGCGTGCTCCCCGAATGCCACACCCGTCACCACCCCAGTGTGTTCTGGGTAAAAATCAGGAACAGGTGTGTGTTTTTATTCTTTCATCAACAAACCATTATTGGTTAGCTAAACAAATAAATCAAACATGTAGTCCACTCAGGTGTCAGAAGTGGCGTTACCTGTGAAGTTGAGGACCTCGGACCACTGCTTACAGATGTAAACTCTGATGTCAGAACCGCCGACGGCCAGGTAGGTTCCACTCTGGTCAAACACCAGGGACTTCACCTGAGGGACACACACACACACACACACACACACACACACACACACACACACACACAGGGTTAGGGGACAGAAACTCACCATTCTCACCAGTAACATAGGTGTCTTTACCAGTTTATAGTGACAAATGTATCATGGAGGGATTTATAATAATGTAATGTATTCGTTTAACAGATGCTTATATCCCCAAAAATGTACAGGGGGGATTTTAACCTGCAACCTCTTGATTGCAGTCATTCTCTACCACCGAGCTAAACCGCCCCATTTGGTCCTTTCTTTCCTCACTATGCTCTCTCTAACCTCATAGTTGTTGTCAAGGGCGATAGTCTTGAAGTTCTTCAGCTTTCTCAAATCCCACAGCTTTATGGAGCTGTCCTGGGCCCCTGAAGAAGAAAAATCACAAGTTAGACACACACCTGGGGGGTATCCCAGAAAGCAGGTCATGTGACATAGCCAGGTAAGTTAACTCCCCAGCTGACACCCAGCATTGTAGCAACATTGCCAGTAGGTTGCTGCAACATTGTGAATCATCTGGTGGGTTAACTTACCTGGTTATGTTGCATAACCTGCTTTCTGGAATACACTCACATACACACGCAGACAAGCTAGACTCACCTGTGGCCAGGTAGTATCCGTTCTCGGAGAAGGCGATGGAGGTGACGGGTCCGGAGTGCCCAGGGAAGTTAGCCACGTTGGTGCGCTCCTTCAGGTCCCAGATCTTGATCTGAGAGTCGGCCGTGCCCGTCCCGAAGATCAGGCCGTCGGGGTGGAACTGAGCACACGTCAGAGCTGGGGGGCAGGGGGGGGGGGGGTTGCTTTAGCAGAGAGCCATGGCTGTCACATGACTTTAAATCATTCTGAACTGAGAGGAAGAGGGGTGGGGGGAGAGGGGTACAGCTTACCACATCCCGCAGCCTCGTCGGTAACCTTAGTCAGAACACGACCGGTCTGGACGTCAGAGAAGGCCCAGTACTGAGGGAGAGAGGGAGCCACAAGTCAAATCATTCCAGAAATGTCTGCTGTTCCTTATAACATTACACATACTGTCACAGTGTTGACGTGTGTGTGCGTGTCTGTGTTACCTGGTCCTCAGAGGAGCTGAGCAGGTAGTCGCCGGTGGCGTGGAGGGACAGACCCGTCACACCCGCCTCATGAGCTCGCACCACCTGGACGCAGTTGCCCCCGGCAACGGACCACACCCGTATGGTGCTGTCTGGAGAGGCTGAGAACACCACCGACTGGAGGAGAGAGAGAGCGGGGAGGGCGTAGATGTTTACGTTGACGGCGTAAGTAAAAATGTATGAGTGGTGAGAAGGTGTGCGTTCCCTTGAGATCCTCACCTGAGAGGGATGGTAGATGACGGAGGTGACCTTCTTGGTGTGTCCCTTCAGCGTGGCCACGATCTGCTCCTCTCTCTTGTCAAACACCACCACGTTCTTATCAGCTCCCCCTGCGGAAGGCGAAAGAGAGAGAGAGGGAGAAGGAGAGATGACGAGGAGGAAATATAGCGAGGCAAACTGATGGCAAATTATGTGTTTGGTTGTGTCTTACCAGTGAGAACTTTATTGGTGTCAGAGGGACAGAGGTCTAGAGACAGGATACCAGGAACACTTGCACTGTGGAGGCCCTGGAAGGGAGAGAGAGGAAGAGAAGAGGCGAAAGAGGAGGAGTCAAAGAGGAGATTTATCATCATGTGCACAGTACATCTCAGGGTCATTCACAGTGAAATTATTGTGACATGGTAAGTAACAGCTATGTACAGTAGAGGCATACAAAAAAAGAAAATATAGAACACAAAACACTTGCAACAAATAAATAAGATAATAGCAAAAACTGTACACAGTTTCAATACAAAATTGGCAGCAGAGAGGGCTCCACCACACCCAAGTAAGGCATGGAAGCGCACACACACACACTCTCTTACCGCATGGGTGGCCACTTGTCTGTACTTGGACAGGTCCTCAGACCTGACCAGCTCCTCTGGAACAGTCTTCCCTCTCTGCAGAACAAGAGACGGGGGGGAGGACAGGAGATCAGAACAGGCACCCACTGGAGATGTAAACAACAAAAGGAGTGGGCGTGTTTTTGTATTTTTTGTGAGAACTCACCTTCTTCCTCTCTGTGGTCAGCACAGTGGCCTTGTCTTGCAGCTGGGGAGACGGGAAGGAGAGGAAGCCATTTGTTAACATTAAACTCAGGACAATCTTTAGAACTGGACCGTGTGCATTTGTAAACAGTGCGTCTAAAGGGAGTCAGGTGGCTGAGCGGTTAGAGAATCGTAATGTAATCTGATTACGTCTTGTAATCAGAAGGTTGCTGGTTCGATTCCTGGCCGTGCAAAAAATGACGTTGTGTCCCTGGGCAAGGCACTTCACCCTACTTGCCACGGGGGGAATGTTCCTGTATTTACTGTAAGTCGCTCTGGATAAGAGCGTCTGCTAAATGACCAAATGTAAATGTACTGAGTAAAAGGCTGTGTGGGCAGGTGTTCTTACCTTCTGGATGATCTCTGCTGTCATGCCCACCTGTTCGTTGACCTCCATAGGTTCCCCGGCACCAGACTAGAAAAAGAAAAGGAAATGTATATTAGCCCTACTTCCTGTAACCTACAATTTCGAAAACAACTTCAACTGAACTGGGCAGTTTCAGAAATACAATTAGATTGGAGGTCATTTGAGATCATATAAATACTGATTGACAGGTCTTTGAACCAATCACTGACCGTGCTAGAGGGCTGAGCAGAGATGGCCTGGGTGGTGATAAGTCCCGCCTGTGGCTTCAGGGTGGCCAGGGCTAGGGAGACACAGAAGGGTCAAACAGGGCAGACAGCCAATAAGAAGAGAAAGGCGTGTGTGTGTGTGCCAGTCTGCATGCGATGTGCATGCAGGAACCCATGTGTCTAATAACGTGTGTGTGTGTGCGTCCTTGGTTCTCACCCTCCCTGGCAGCGGTGACCTCCTTGGTGAGGCGAGCGATGACCCTGCAGGCGGCGTCGTGCTGGTAGAGGGCGTGGCTGAGCTCCTGCCGAGTGGTCTGCAGCTGCTGCCTCAGGGTGAAGCTGTGGAGCATCACTGCATCCTGGGAGACCGGGGGGATTAACACAGCAGGTGTAAGAGTGTGTGTGTGTGCGTGCGTGCGTACGAGAGACAGAATGAAAGTTAAAAAGAGAGAGGGAGTTTGTGTCTGTATGAGTGAGTGATTGAGAATGTTTTAGCAAGCATTTAGTAATGTCCATTCCAGAAGTGATTTGATGCAACTGCATTATCATTGTGCACAGTAAATACAGAGCCAATGAAATGCAGTTAGCTTCTAACTCATCTAATCGTTTATATATGCAATTACATGTATTAGATTCACTACAAAAGAAGAGTCTCACCCACTCATCCTGCAGCGATTTGAGGATAGCTGGGATACTGGTGGCAGAGGGAGCCTTGGGCCTGATGGGGTGAGAGACTGCGACAGGGACAACGGCGCAGGTTAGTGACAATTAATTCCCGTCCAGGGTTTAACTTTTCATTTTGATGACCTGCCATATTGTAACGCCTCTGATGTTTTGCGACAACACGGTACGGTGCTAGCTAAGAGTAGCAATTATGGAATCCCCTAGCTTCTAATATGGACCTTTGATGTCAATAAGCTGCTCCTCGGACAGAGGTTGTCCGTTCATGGGATCTGCTCCGTTCTCCGCGATGTACTTCTCAATCAATCGTCGCTCGAACACCTGGTTCGACACCGGGGACACGCACGGGTGCTCTGGCACCTCGTTCGAGACTAGGAAAACAGACAACAGACGTTAATGATTAAGACGCAACCATTCCCTTTTTTTTACTGGCAAAACTATACAAATTGTATTAATGTAGTCGCTAGCTACAATATCTAACTTTGGTACCAACAAACTCGTCGTAGAAGGAAAAGGCAACTCCATCGATGTAACTTACTTGCACAAACTAGTGACATTTTCTAATATTGTTCGAGTCAACTCGATCAACGTATCAAAACGAAGAAAGCTATGGGTATCCGGTATCCCTGTTATTTTTGATCGCAATTTATTGCACTGTTTCTTTGGATAAATGCTAACCCAATACCAATTCTAATTCATTAACTGTCTTTCCGCATTCAATCCACGCACGTTGTTCCGCGGCTGCGTGGCGGATGTTGGTCCAGTAGTTGCATCTTGGGATAGCAATGGTCCGCCAACTTTCCCAATCTTCCCCTCAAGACTTTTATGGCCAGTGATGGAAAAGTAAAAGATAATTAAATTAAATTAGAAATGCAAATAAAATAAAAGCTTATTTCTGGAATTTTATTTACAGACCAACACCTAGAAAGTATCAATCTTATAATTTGACTATGTATTAATAATTCTACTCGGGTCGGTTTAGTTGTAGTAGGCCTATATAGCCTATGATTGTACAAAAACCTTATTAATTAGATAATTATTCCGATGCAGAGGGGGGCTAGGTAGCTTTAGTGAGAGCTGTTGTCGACAGGGCAGGGCAGGGTTAACTCAGGAATCACAGCCACCGCCCTCTGTCGAAAATCTATCCACGTTCAGATCGTCTATCCCGTCTGACTATCCCGAAGCTCCTAACACCACAGGTATCATTCGACTTGTTTCAAGGTAGGCTGTGCAAGGTTATATTGCAATGACTTACTGCATGGACACAGGGCATCCATAGCCCACACATGCTAGAGAATCTCAGATATTTTTCCTTATGAGCACATTTTCCATTGATGTTTTGAGTAGCCAATTGTTAAATAGCTGTTTATTTTCTAGGGAAATGTAAAACACGTTGCCTTTTAGTGTAAACCCAGGTGTTTTCTCAGTGTTTTCTATGCGTGCAAGCAAACATTCCTGTCCTAACCAGGGGGGGTTGGGGGGGCGGGTGCGTGCGAGGCAAATTGTTGTGCAGCTTATACAGGATTTTTTGTCCCTGTCGCTGTCTAGCAACCAACCAGTGCCTCTTTGTACCACCCGCCTTTTTAGCGATGTGATTGACTCGAAACAACATTTTCTACATTTGTTCTTTTTCCCGTGGTTGCAAGTTGAAGGCTATTGGTCATCTACCTTATAGTGAGTAGTTTGATGTTTATTTGTCTTTAAATCGATATTCCGAGATGATGCCGTTCTCACGTACGGAGGCGCCGCCTGCTCGATGAACTGCACTGTAGCCTATAGGCTGTAGTAGGCCTTGGCTTCTGCAAGACAACAACAGTTCTCCAGACTCCAGTTATTCAGATGTTAACGTCACGTTCAGTCAAAACAGGGTTCGGATTGATTTAAAGAGCAAAACATTCCTTAAATCATCACTTAAATTGGCTGATTGATTCAATGGGCACTCTTATCTGTCTCGTCTTAATCAATTCTCTTAAGCAAACCCTGTGTAAATATTTGAACATGCCACATGCTAAAGCCCTTGATGCGAGGTCCACGTTTCAAGTGCAGTGGTTATCATCACTTGCTCATTGGGAATGATCAATTGTTCACTGGGGATTTTACGCATTCGGTTTAGGCCTTCCTGTCCGACGCACAGCGAATTCAAGAGAAGGACTGGTTCTTGTTATGGAAATTTAAACCACATCATGCATACTTTATTTTCAGCAGACTAAGAGAACACCTACACTTCGGAGTGTTTTCTTTTTTTTAAGATTACATGCGTTTTATGCACCCTACGTACTTGTGCTACATAGGCCCATTGATAAGCAACCCAAACTAACCCTAGCACTACTGGTATGATGAATTATTGTTACTCTTTATGTCTCTCAGATGATGTGGTGTGTGTGGATCCTGCTGGGCTCGGCACTCAGTGTGGGTGAGTATGTTCTACCTAAATGTCAAGGCTCACCACCAACTTGTGTCAGCATGTCAAATGAAGCCTTTATTGGGTTGAATCTGTACCGGGTATTCAACAACTGTTAGTAAAGTAATGTCTGTGCAGGTCCTTGGAATATGTTTGTCCAACAGAACAAGTCAGAACAAGATGCCAGGAAAAGCCTCTATTTATTCCCTCTCTATTTATTCTCCCCGCGCCCCGCCATATCTCAGACACCTACACGGTCCGCGACATCCACGAGCGCCTCTCCCATGGGCGCCAGCTGAAGATCTACCTCCCCAAGAGTGTGGACAAGCTGGAGTTCACGCCGGCGAACGAGCCGGGGAAGACGTTCGAGTACTGGACCAGCAGGTCCATGACGAGACTACTACACAAGGGCTACGTGTCGGGCACGGGGAGCGACCGGCGCTGGTACCTGGACCAGGTGACCTTCGATGACGAGGGCACGTACACACAGAAGGACTACTGGAACAAGGAGATCTCCACCTTGAAGGTGGCTGTCACTAGTGAGTGTGTGCCCTCTGTATCTGAGGGAGGGAGGGGGGGGTATTGGTGTCTACAGTGAAAAGAGTGACAGGAGAGAGAGAGAGAGAGAGAGAGAAAAAAGACACCCCCAAGCCATTATTTACACAGTTCCTTCATATTTTCCTCTGTCTCTCACTCTGCCCCCCCCCCCCCCCCCCCCCTCCAGCTAGGCATGACTACATCAAACGGGTGGCGGGCCAGTCTCTTTACATCTCCCTGGAGGGAATCCACCTGGAAGGCGCCACTCTGAGCTTCTCAGGGGAGGGCGCCAATGTAACGCTGGTCCAAGATGGCTCCCCAGTGTCCCGCGACCTGCCCAACTACTACGACCGTGTCAAAACCCACTCGGCCAAAATCGAGATCACCAACGTGAACACGTCAGACGTGGGCTACTACACGCTGAAGGACCGCAGGGACAGAGAAGTGTCAGTGAACCGGATGGAGCTCGTAGGTAGGTGCTGTAGGCTGCCATGGAGTCACCATGGAGTCACTATAGGGTTGCCATGGTGTCACAATAGGGCTATTATGGAGTCACTATAGGGTTGCCATTGTGTCACAATAGGGCTATTATGGAGTCACTATAGGGTTGCCATGGTGTCACAATAGGGCTATTATGGAGTCACTATAGGGTTGCCATTGTGTCACAATAGGTCTATTCAGGAGTCACTATAGGGTTGCCATGGTGTCACAATAGGGCTATTATGGAGTCACTATAGGGTTGCCATTGTGTCACAATAGGGCTATTATGGAGTCACTATAGGGTTGCCATGGTGTCACAATAGGGCTATTATGGAGTCACTATAGGGTTGCCATTGTGTCACAATAGGGCTATTATGGAGTCACTATAGGGTTGCCATGGTGTCACAATAGGGCTATTATGGAGTCACTATAGGGTTGCCATTGTGTCACAATTACCCCTTTTCCACCAAAGTGAAAAGGGAGCTAGTTGGGAGCTGCTGCTAGAGCTGGTTCAATTTGCGAGCCGTCTAAGAACCGGTTTGCTTTTCCAAAGGCTAGAGAGCCACCACAGAGCCAGGTCTTACGTCACTGTATACGTCTCATCTTTCGGAGACTGAAGAGAATGAATTGAGATGCAGGTTGACTTTTGCTGTATAGTACATTTAGTCATTTAGCAGACGCTCTTATCCAGAGCGACTTACAGTAAGTACAGGGACATTTCCCGAGGCAAGTAGAGTGAAGTGCCTTGCCCAAGGACACAACGTAATTTGGCACGGCCAGGACTCGAACCGGCAACCTTCTGATTAATAGCCCGATTGCCCTAACCGCTCAGCCATCTGACTCCCTGCTTGTGTATTATACATTTGTGTTAAATATACGCTCATACTTAATAAAGTTCAAAACAAACTCAAAATTTCATGTCATTTGGATTATGATCAAATGCAGCAACTAGTGTCTGCACTGCACTGAGATGCTAGCTAGGTAGGTTATCGAAAAGTCGGAGCAAATTAGCCGTTTCATCAATAAAATAAGCAAATTTTCAGCGACTACACTGCCCACTTCTCGTCAGATGCAGAATTACACGTACCGTTGAGCTGAAACATGAATAGTAAAAACGTATAGAAATGGTGGTCAAAGGATTCTGTTCGTCTTGTTGGTCACGGTAACCACGCCCCAAGCTGTTCTTACTTCTAGACCAGGTGGTGCTACTTAATAACCACTTTCCCTGGTTCAGAGCCGGTTCTTAGGCTGTCGAAAGAGAAAGAACTGGTTCGAGATTAAGCACTGGCTCCGAACCAGCACCCAAAATGCGTTGGTGGAAAAGGGGTAAATAGGGCCACTATGGAGTCACTATAGGGTTGCCATGGTGTCACAATAGGGCTACTATGGAGTCACTATAGGGTTGCTATAGGGCTGCTAGGGAGTCTTTATAGAGTTCCTATCAAGTCTGTATGGAGTCACTATGGGTTACTATGCAGTCACTAGGGCTACTATAGAGTCACTATAGAGTTAGTATCGAGTCAGTATAGTCACTATGGAGTCTCTCAAGAGCAACTATAGTCTTTCTGTCACGGAGGACACCCCGAGGAGTGGCAGGTGGAAAATAGACAGTGACTGGCTGAGGACATATGAACTCTACATGGACACAGGCTAAGCCTATTTTTAGCCTCCATCCCCTCCCCCCCCCCATTCCACTCTGACTTCAAAGTTCTGTTGAGATTTACTAAAACATTCTTGGAGAGTATAGACAAACAGCTATCTTGATTATTCACTGAGTTTATACATAATGGTAAAATGGATACAGCAAAACCAGATGCTACTCCAAATTTTCCCTCAAAACAGTTTCTTAGGTAGAGGGAAAGTATTGTTCTAGTGGACTATCCTTAAAACATTGATTGCACAGCAGGAAACAGAAACCAATGTATCCAAACTCTATTATTATGTTGTTTCCAGCCATCAACCTTGTTTCGCAAGTAGGCACAGCAAGTAATTAGTAATTACATGTTTGAATTTAATTGAGAATGTTTGTTCCAGACACTATTTCAGCATCTCTTACACCTCCCCCAGCCCTTCCCCTCTACCCCCTCTCTCTCCAACCCCCCCCCCCCCCCCATGCTCCCATTGTTGAAACTGATGTGTTTATTAGATTGAACACTTTTGCTGTTCTTCCCAACCTGTTACTCACACATATCTCCCTCCCTCCTAGATCACCTTGACGATACAGATGGGAACCCCCTCATGGCCCTCCTGCTGCTGCTGGGGATCCCAGCAGGAATCTGCTGCTGCTGCAGGAAGAAGATTTTCAAACGCAAGCCCGCCACCACCACCTTCCAGGCCCAAGGCTCCCCTGAGAATGCGCCTCTCCCGCCCGCCTATGGAACACCTACAGGGGGGGTTTCTGTTGGACCTGGCGGCCCAGTAAGAGAGTTGCTGTTTACCGGGGGGTGGAAAAGCAGACTGTGTGTGCGCGTGCAGCTATGTAATGTTTTTTCTAATTGCAATGTTCTGTTACAGGTGTACTACCACAACACTGGCCCCGCTCAGGACCCTAACATTGTAAGTTTACGACATTTTAATAACATCGTTGCACTTTTGTTGTTAGTACTGTAGTACTGTTATTACAGTATGATCACGAGACGTGTGTGTTTGTGTTCAGGGGTACCCGGGTATGGGTCCAACCGTCCACCCACCCCCGAATCCCGGCATGCCTGGACCCCAGTGGAATGGTCCTCCTCCAGTGAGTCTGAGTCTACGTCTTACTTTCTCTTGCTCTCTTCCTGAAACCCCTCATGTTTTTTTGTCTGTGTTTTTTTTCTCCTAGGCCATGAATCCAGTCTACCCCACCCAGGACCCAATGTACCCCCCCGCCCAGCCCCCCCAGTGGAACGGTCCACCCCCCGCCCAGCCCCCCCAGTGGAACGGTCCACCCCCCGCCCAGCCCCCTCAGTGGAATGGCCCACCCCCCGGCCCTGGGGCCCCTATGGTACGGCCCAACCTTGCTTCTCTTGATGTTCCGTCTAATACCCTACTCTGCTGCTACTACTGTATTCAACTCTACCCTACTCTAATGTGCTCTGTTCTACTTTACTTTATACCACTCTGCCCTACTCTACTCAACCAAATCTATATTCCGCTGTTTTAATAATACTCATTTTTTATTGGCTGTTCTACGATGTTCCATTGATTTGCTTTGAGGATGAGACATTCTAACGCCAGTCTATATTTTGTTCTAACTAAGCAGTACTACCCCGGAGCTCACATGGTATGTTCCTGTTGTCAGTTCTCCTCACATATCTGTAGTGGGTGTGTGTTTCGTGTTTATTTCAGTGTTTCTCAAACACGTCTGTCTGTGGGCCGGAACCAGTCAGTAGTGAGAGACCTGTTGGTGCATAGAATGTCTTTAGATCATTTTTTATACAATTAATTCTTTTTTTCTTGAGTGTATGTGTGAGTGCTAAATTCACCATCGACCCATCTTCTATGTCTCACCCATACAGCACAGTACCAGAGCTTCTGTAAGTGCTTCTGGTGTTAATTGTGACTAAGTGTGTGTGTGTGTGCGCAGGGCTATGCTCCAGTGATGTACAGCAGCCCACCCCCCATGGCTGAACCAGCGAAGGTGTCTCCTACTGATCCTCTCCTCGCTCATCCTCCACCTGTACAGGTACACACATACCAACACACACACACCCACCCACCCACCCAGACACACACACACACATTAGTTGACCAGAGTGTCCCACTCCACAGAATGTCCCGGTGTCGTCCCTCCAGCCACCCGTACCCCCTCCGACAGCCCCTGTCACCGCAGACAACGCTTACCAGTTCCAGATCGAGAAAGGAAATAGCTCCAGCAACTTCCTGTAGGCTTTGGGAGGTGGGGTAGCTCTTCCTGTTATGACTCTGTCCGAATACCCTTCTACGTCTCCTTTCCTCAACACCTTTCCTTGATTCCTACGTCCAGTGTATAGATGCAGAAGTCACTTCCAACAGCTGCTGCAGAAGGACACGAGGAAAGGAGCGTTTCAGAGTATTAGGACAGACTTTGGAAGAATGTAACTGTGGCAAGGGCCAGATGTTTCATATGAGCAGACCCCGAATTCTTTGGAATGAGAGGTCAGGTGAGGAATATCTTGATTTTAAATGTGTAGCCTTACATTTTGTAACGTATCCTTTTTTAAAACCTGGTTGTCCGACGGTGTCAGAACACGTGTCAAAACCTTCCAACTGCCTTTTAAGATGATGTGATCACCTGACCATTGAGGAAGAAAAAAAAACTAAAACAACCACCAATCATCCAATTGAGCATTTTATCAAAATCAATCACTCATCCAATCAGATCACAAACTGGTGACCATCTGTCCACTCAGGACTCACCAAGGCTTACTTTCAGCCAATACAATAGCTACTTTCTGTATATCAATAAGAAAACCGATGAATAAATGTAACTAGGATCATCATGTCTTCTATCACATTTTGTCGTGTTTACATTATGCATGTGCCACTCCTTACTGATAGTACTATTGCCATGTAAACAGGGTGTGCATTATCTGATAGGTCAATCACCTTCAGGAAGCTTTATGAAAGAGCCTGTGGGAAGTTACTGTCATAGCTGGTGCTCTAATGCGTGGGCACTGTTGTATGGTGACAACAATACTGGAAGTACCCATATCCTGTCCTGGCTACACAACCAGACCACAGAACAGACTCTTCCTCGAACACAGGTCCATCGGTCAAGCTGGCCGTCAATCCAAAACACCATTGAATTCAGTTAGTCGTTATTATAAAGGTCTAAAATTACAGACTATTTGTTTACAGACAAAGTAGTTGTCTCTACCGCCGATCCGTCTCGGATGAACCTCAAGCCATTAAATGTCTGCACGTGAGTGTCTCAAATGCAGATGAGTCTCGGTAGTAGGAGGAGTAGTAGCCCTGAAGTTGTGGAGACGGTGCCTTCTAGTCTCTAGCTGTTTGGCAACATGTACACATGTTCAAATTACCAACTGGTCAGGGCCAAGACAGGAATGTGTGTAGTCTGTTTCATCCTCAAACCAGCGTCTTCAATATGGTGCAGAACTGTCGTATGGCGGAGGAAAGGGAAGATTGAGGAGTCAGGAATATCTGAATGAAGAGAGATTATGTGGTGACTGTTTCATGAACAACATAGGCTATACAATAGGGCCCAGTGAAATTTTACGACGAATTCCTGACGACGCCAATTGGTGATGGCTGATTGAGGTGTGGAGCGTTCCGACATTCCTGTCACCACTGAGACTATCCAAGACCCAATGGCACTTGCTAGTCTTCAAGGAAGTCAGCATTCTACCTCTGTGTCCCTTCATTCTCCATATGTTCTTATGCTTTCTTGAGGTGCACTCCCCTCTCCTGTGTTAAGAGGACTGGATATGTGTATGTGTAAACTAGGCCTAGTGTCCGCTATTTTGCATCGACCTATCCCATACTTTCAGGTTCTTCAGTGATACAAAACATCTCAAGTTAAACCAAATAAACTACTTTATTTCCAGTTCTATTCTAACTCGTTGTATACACAGTGTGTATATATCACTATATTTCTCTACCAATCCATCTGTGTACTGTTTCGCACAATAATACATTTTCTCCATGACAACCCTGTGTTTATGTAATTTTCTGGTGTGTTCATCAGGATCCAGAATCCTTGACGCAGTCTTGAAAACTCATTGTATTACGTGTATGAAACTGCAAAACAACCACTTTTTATTTATTTTCATAAACTTTAAAGTTAATGTACTGTATAAATTGCCAATTTTGTAGAACATAGGAAGTATGTACTGTTTGTGTTTATGAATATATGTCTTGCCTTGTATGTCATTGTTACTGGGGTCTAAAACGGCAGTTTCACAGATGCAGCAGACCTGGGTGGGGTTTCAAATAGCTGACTGGGGTGTGTTTGATTTCTCTCCTCTTGCATGCAGTGAGCACTTTCACACCTTATCCACTGGTTCAACTGTGCCTTGTAGACTAAATCAAACATACACTGTAATCCAAACTTTGCCCGGGTCTAGTAGGTATAATGGAGTGATTTTAACACTGTGTATATTCCTAAAGAATGTTCCATTCGTTTTTATTCTGTGTATCAATAGCATCCATATACTTTAGAAGATACATATCCACCACAATAAAGAGTAGAAACCAAACCTATGGTGTCGACAGTATCTGTCAATAATGCTTTATTCACACTTTACAAATCCAAGAACTTTATTTTGTACTACAGAACATAAAAAACAGTTAAACAAGAGTACCCTTTCTCCTCTTCTGCAATATCACAATTCCTCTCCATCCCTCCATCTTCCTCTCCAGTTCGATCCCTCACTCCTCTATCCTCCTCCGCTCCATCTCTCTCACTCGTCTTTCCAAAGCTCTCACTTGTTCCTCCAGATGGGCGGTCTTCTCCACTGCAGAGCCCGCCCCCGGCTGTCCAATGCCCAATAAGATGCAGAGGCACCCCAGGCCAGCCAATCGCAGTGCAGTGGTCTGTGTCTCAGCGTTGCTGTCGCTCAGGATGAGGCCAAACAGACCCAAGACCGCGCTCAGTTTCAGCAGCCACAAGACCCGCCTCAGTGTGGACGCAACCAATCGTAGGGCCATGGACAGCAGCCAGTAGCCAATGAGGGCCAGCAGAACCCATTGGCCAATATTAACCACACTCTCCGGGGTGATGTGGTCTAAATACAAGTCAACTAGGGCACAGAGAAAGGGAGGGAGTGAAAAAGAGAAATTAATTGAACAAAAGAACAGTTAAATTTTCCCCCACACATTTAGTATGTCTCAAACCCTTGTTTCTTTACTAGTCACCATGTTCCCTTTCCATGGATCTGATTAGGGAACACACATACTGATAGACGGCCGCATTCAGCTGAAGAGTTGTCCAGGGACTCTATAGGTTTGGACGTTAATGACTGAACCATGAGGTGAAAATAGTTTATGTATCTGTGTGGGCACCTTCATGAACAGCCTTCTCATGCCAACAACCTCGTCTCATGTCAACCAGGATGTGTTGTGCAATACAGACGTAGATTATCTCCTCTCAGTCAGTCAGTGGGGCAGGGCATGACAGGGCAGACTGCATATTTCGAAGGTCAGTTAGGATACACCTTTATACCAGGGGCGTCGTTAGACCCTTTTTACTGGGGCACGTGCCCCAGTATAAATCTGCTGTGCCCCAGTAAAATCTAAAGTTTGAGTTTGAACAATTTACTTTATTAGTCAGTGCATTCATTTAGATTGATAATCCTGGAAAAAATAAACGCAGTATGCCAATCAACGCTTGTAAAAGTGTTTAACTGAAAAAATAAAAACGTATGCACGCAGAATTCCATGTCAGTGCGCTCTTCTGATCTGGCCTATCAGATCTGATCTGGCCTATCAGATCTGATCTGGCCTATCAGATCTGATCTGGCCTATCAGATCTGATCTGGCCTATCAGATCTGATCTGGCCTATCAGATCTGATCTGGCCTATCAGATCTGATCTGGCCTATCAGATCTGATCTGGCCTATCATTTAGATAGTTTCTAAATAATAGGCCTACCGATCATCTATTTTGACTAAAACATAAAAACAATATTACATGAAGCTCAAAAAAACAGTATTTGCACTCAAATGAATGCAAAAAAAAATTGTGCGCTCGCATTAACTATTGATGTCCCTGCCAAAGCTGATATTTGCCTCCCTGAACTGTTGTATAGTGGGTTAAGCAAGGGGAGTTTCTATAGCCTAGTAGTGCATTGTGCGCAGCAAGCTTAAAAGAAAAAAAGGGATATGAATAGGGGCCTGTGCCCCAGTAGAGTTTTATGTCTAACAACGCCTCTGCTTTATACCCTCTGGTCTCTAGCTCTTTGGATAATAGCAACGTCAACACCATTTTGAAGGACTTGTTGGACTGGTTTGTCTGAACTGTGTGTGAGTGGTGTTTGGGTAGTTCGGCACAGAGTTGTCAGTGACTAGGTTAACTTGCATGGCCTAATTTCCTGTAGGTTATCGGGTATCACAGGTGATAGTGATTGATGGGATGTTATTTATAACGTTTGTACCCTCCACTCCTGCTGCCCTGAGAAGTTGTGTCAGGTACTGTGAAGTCACAGTCAGCGCCGAGGCCAGCCCCCCAGCTACAGTCCACACCACCTGAGACAGACTCTAGAGAAGGAGGGAGGCAGGGATACAAATGAATGAGTTGTAATGGGTACTGGGGCAGAAGTACAAGGACGTCGACAATGGTATCCATCACAATCTCATGAACCAATAAATGCTGTCTTAAGGTGCCATTTCACCCGGAAATACTTACCTGTACCGCATTGGCCTACCTGATGCATGCATATACTGGCTATTTTCTTACTAATAAAACAGCTGCTGGTAATTCTTTTAAGTTGCAAACGACGCTTTCTTACCTTTTGTACAGCCTTTAGCGTCCGTGCACCGACAAGGTGCACTACATAGCTATGTGCTTCCTCGGACAGATCGGTGAGTGTTTCCCATAAACCGCCCGTCCGTTCGGAATACATGGACGATTTCTCAAACGTACTATGGCCAGAAGTAAACATGAATAGAAAACAGAAAAAAAAGCAAAATACACGTAGGAAGTTCACTTTTTTCGGTTTCACGTCACTGCAAGCCAAGCAACCCATTTTGAGAGCGTTCGAAGTATTGAGAGCGTAGTAAAATGTAAAAAAAAGACCATCTAACAGTGACAATTAAAAAAGACAAAGGGGTACTGGTATGTACAACCAACTATATAATTCCCAGGGGGCTGTATCCAAACCAGACAAAAGTTTTCCTTTCCCTTTAGTGGAAAAGCAACGTCAGCGAACGCACTCGGCGTAAGGTTGCCATCTACAGTACGGAAGAGGAAAGTGAAGAATTGCCTGTTTTTTAAGCTTAAAGCTGGTGTAGGCAAGTTTAGCTAAAATAGCTATTTTAGCTTCTATTCCAAAGATTCAACCCATAATTGCCCACCCCCTCCCTTCAAAGCCACTCCCAGAAACACATGAACGCACTACCTGACTACAGAGCTGTCGGGAGACTAGTCCAAGAGAGAGAGAGCTTGAGAGAGAAGCATGTTTTGAATTACCTCATGTTGCATTTACATGTAACACACACAACATTATTATAATGAATATAAACATAGCTAAGGTGAGTACTCACTGCTTTTAAGCAAGCATATTAGATTTGGGAAATTCTATTGAGTTTTAACTTTCTGGTGAGCTATCAACAGCTGGCTGTGGTAATGTTAGCAGTACAGTTATCAGTCAAGTGCAGGGGGAGAGTGCGTGCAGGTAGGTAGGTAGACAGACAGGTAGCCTGTCCAATCATTAATCTCTTAATGATTGTGTTTATTACAGTCCTGAGACGGCCACACATGTCGGATTGATTTCATATTACCGTCAAACCTTTAGATGTATTGGTTGCTATCAAGATGTAAAGTTTATTTCGGCCAATATGACAAAGTGCTTCTCAACAACATTGCCTACACCATCTTTAAGTATGCCAATACGTAGAATGTGTAACAAATACACCGAAAATACCAAGATTTTCAACAACATCCTTTAGCATTATTTCAGTAGTTTATGCAAGCCAGAATGTTTTCTTACTATTCTGATTCACAACTCTTACTGCATGTGCTGTCATATGACGAAACACCACTAAATGAAAACATGAGTACTTTGTAAGGGCAGCTGCAGTTCCTACTAAAAATACAAAGTTAAAGACAAGCAGCTAAAGTTGCCAGCAATGGTTAGTGTTCTGTGTGGGGTTCAGGCCTTCATCTCCCTTTTAATGAGAGAAAAAGAGAGCCTGTAACAGTAACAGGCTGTGTGTGTCAGATATGGAGTGTGTGCCAGGATCCAGGAACAATGTGCTTGTGATAACTGCATGAAAGAATCCTTGTCTCTTTGCATGAAGTCTGGACTCCATCAAATATCCAGAATAAAGTGGGGAAAGAGGAAGGGCCTGTGAAGGAATAAATGAATCTGGAATAGGTCAGTGGGTCAACAGCTGAATGCTGCTGCGGTTCCCAGATTGTTCCAGCCTGTTATGTTCATAGCCCCTCCCCATTCTGTTCTTGGAATAGTGGTGTCCTCCACTCCTCTGAGGATTCCAAAGCTCACGATTGGCCTTGGCGCATGACTTTACACAAATTCAACCACTTTGGAATTCACTGAGGGGTGTGGATTAGTGCGTACCAAATATAAACAGGAAAGGGGGAGAAATCAAGGTGAAAGACCACATGTCCAAGCTTCACCACGGTGAAGAATAGAAGACATTTCTGCAATCGTTTTGATGTATTCTCTGTTTATTTTAATGAAAATATAAACGTACAAAAAATATGATGTGTATTGATCAGTTACAAAAAAAAATAGAAAACAAGGCGTTAATGTTTAATCACATGGCGTAATAACAAGTATTGTGTGTTGGTAGATGATAATGGTGCTCATATTGAATCTTGGCACAGAAGCAGTTTATAGGTCAATAACAATCAAAGTTCGAGGCTGAGGTGGAAGTTAGTCGCCATCATCTCCTTTAAGATGCCAGCCTTGTAATGGGGAATGTTCCAAAGTATTTACGTGTCACTAGCTGTGATAGGTCGATTGAAGTCAGGGAGCACAGAGTCTGTTGGAGTCGCGGGAACAGTTTGAGTGAGAGACTGGAGAGGGGAGAGAGAGAGAGAGAGAGAGAGAGAGAGAGAGAGAGAGAGAGAGAGAAGGGATGGGGAAGAGGAGGGAATGAGAGCAACAGAAAGACAAGCACATTTAGATGCTTCTTCTCTTGGATGACAAGCCACACACATAAACAACACGATGATGCAAGTGATGTTACAGCGACAACTGTCTTTATCTCTTACGTCGTAATGCCGTCCGATGTTCCTTCTCTCCTTGAAGAGGTTGATGGAGAGGACGCATGAGATGGTGGTCTGGATGATGGTGAAGAGAGCAAGTGATGACTTTAGACTCCTGTTCAGTTCCTGGGAGAAATCAGGGAGTCAGATGGCTGAGCGGTTAGGGAATCGGGCTATTAATCAGAAGGTTGCCGGTTCGATTCATTTCGGTGCCAAATGTGTCCTTGGGCAAGGCACTTCACCCTACTTGCCTCAGGGGAATGTCCCTGTACTTACTGTAAGTCACTCTGGATAAGAGCGTTTTCTAAATGACTACATGTAAATGTAAGGAGAGAACACAAAACTAGAACAGGTGTGACCAGGAATATTTTTTATATTGCCTTTTTTTGGAGGGGGGGGGGGGGCCGTCACATTAACACATTGAACTACAGCCCCAACAGTACCTCATTGTGTGCCTGGTCAATACATTCACTTTCATCATCTTTCTCTTTTGGGCATGTTATTTGAAGGTTGATGCTGAGATCCACCACGTAGAAGATGAGGGCTAGGAGGGACAATAAGATGACTGCACTGGTCATCAGCAAACACACCCCTACCTGGACACAGAGAAGGGAGGGGAGGGGGGGGTCAAAGGTCAAGATTGAGAAAGACTATAAAGAAAGTAGGGAAGTTTGTGTGTTGTACTTCGACTCACTATCTTCATATTAGTGTGTTTATCCATCCTTATGGCGACTGCCCCAGCTGCTATGAACTAGTGACATAAAAACAAGTGATCAGAGTGCATCATATGCATTGGAATTAAGAAGACATGGGAAGGATAATGAGGTGAGAGAATGTGTGTGCGTGTGTGTGTGTGTGTGTGTTACCGACAGACCGCTCCACCAGGGCACACCAAAGTTCACACACACTGTGAACTCAGTGAAGAGGAGGGGAATAGAGTAGGACATCACAATCACTCCCAAAATGACCTGGGAGACCTGAAACATGCACAAACACGCACTTTATTATGTGCACTCGCATTGCCCACCAAGCCATTGTATTTCAATGATGGAACTAAAGAATGGCCATCTCCGTGCGCATCTCACTCCTAATGCCTTCGGCTCCCCTTTCTGGATGCTTGCTTTCAGCACTTGCGTTCTGTCAAACAACTTATCCGCGTTGATATCAGTTGTCACGCTCACGGTCAGGTCCCTCGAGACCGTCACAGCCATTCGTACCGGAGTTCTGTTCATTAGAGAGTTATTTAGTGCGATGCACAACCGAATCAAGCTGACCGATGGTTCTACTTTTTAGGGTTAGGGTGGGCCTTGTTTAGTGTTTGTATTTTCCGTAATTACAGTTAGGATGTCGATAGAAAACAAATCTGAATTCTCAGAATTATCCTGGACAGTTTAAACAATATTGTTCTATTTATTCATTTTAACAGACTGTCATATGTCAAACATTAAACTGTTATCACCAGGCTATTGCCTACGCAATACGCATTTGTTTTGGATAATGATCTTACCTTTCTTCTCAAGAGTAAAAAACACACAAAAATCGTTTAAATGGTCCAAGTGTCTGAAAGTTGCAATTTGAAAAGCGAACTGTGAAATATTTCGCAACCCAGTCAAGTCAGTATGTCCTTTTGTCAGTCTCCGCCTGCTTTTTGGCATCAATATAATGTTACTATAATAGGGATGTTTGGTTTTTCACACTGCTTTAGGGGAGAGTCCAAAGGACTCGATAAGTGGCCCAGCATTGCGCGGTGGTTGACACAAAACGAACGTCCTTGTATTGCAGCGTCCCCTCCCTTCAAGAGACCCCACAACGTTTGGGAGAAGAAATGGCTATTCCACTGTAAACCTTTAGTGGTCCTTAGGAAGAGTACAACGCTTATTTTGGTATTCGCAGTCACTTTCTACTGAGATACAGTCAACAGTTAAAGGTAGGATAAATCCAAATCCATCGCTGAACGATAATGAAAACTATAAGAAAGTTATTACTGCGTTATCTTCCGAATACAAATGAAGAGTTTATGCTAGATACGATCAATCTTTCTTTGAAAAAATAAACACGTCAGTAATGAGGATTAATGGATTTAAACAACATTATCAACAGGTTTTTGCTATTTAATTTATGGGGCATCATGCTTATCTTCAATTATTGGGACGCAGCGTCAGTTTAGTTTTAAATGTACTGGACTCCTATCCATGTAAATGTACTGGAGATCAGATTATCATCTTCACCCTATAGATCTGCTATTCAACCATTTAAAATATATATATATAAATAATTCTAGAAGGAACAGTAAGGAACAAATTTGGAGTAGGGGTCTTTCGTTGTCAATACCTCCCCCCCCCCCCATCACCTCCACCCCCGCTTCATTCTGTCCTGTCCTCCCTCTCCCTCTAGTCCTCCCTGTCTCCTGCATTGTCCTCCATCTTTGGCCCCTCCTCCTTTCTCCTCCCTCACATCCGTTTCTCATATAGCAGCATTCCAATATTTCCTAGGGAATGTAGACACATGGTTTTCATTAAGAAACACTCTTTTCTCTGTCCCTTCTCTCTCTCTTTTCAACCGTGTACACTCACTGCTTTTCTCCTTCAACAACAGCCACAACGTTTTTTCTTCTTCTGGAACCAGCTCTGGAAATTGATCTTGACCTTTGCACTCAGAGAGCAAAGCAGATGGACAGTGTCTGCTCATGCAGAATCTTCATCAGTGGTGTCTGACAGTTGTGTTTCCCTCTTGCTTCTCTTCTCCTCTGTGTACCACTGCTCTCCTCTAGTCTCCTCTCCGCCCCCTGCCACTCTTCTCTAGGATCATGGCGTCGGGGGAACCAGCTGGCCCCAGGCTGCAACGTCTTTTCCTGCATTTCGATCCTGAGGCTGCTGGCGTAAGACACACATTCGCACGCACACGAACGCGCACACACACACACACATTTTATAGTGTTATAGACCTGGATCGTGGCTGTATTAACTGTATGCCTATTTTATGTCTCACCTGAAAGTACCAATCTGTACCGAACTCCATTATGTAGCTCTGGTGACTGCCAATCAGAGAGCAGACTCTGAGGTGCAGTTCTGTATGTGTCCACCAGGTGGTGACAATCCTGCTGGGGCTCTTCCAGGTGCTGCTCTCTGTGCCACTCTACCACATGCCCATCAGCCTGCCAAAACACTCTTTCCTGGTCCCACTCATCATCGGTTTTGTGGTGAGCTCCTGATAGGTTAGAAGCCATGTTCGGCCTGCCTCCTGATAATTACATAATTTCCTGTGGTCCATTAAATCAGGGGCTGACTTTTCATTGGTTCACCTCAAATCAGAACTTACTTTTAGGGTAAAGTAGAACTATTATTCCTACTCTCTTTCACATTCTTTCCTTTCTCTCCTATCTGCCTGAGACTCTCCCTCTTTCTTTCTCTTCTCGTTCTCTGTTAGATTGTGGCAGCAGGAGCATTTGTTGTAGCCAATGAGAAAAGCCCCAACAGACAGCTGGTAAGATGTTCAACAGTGGTGGGAAATGTCATCACATTTTTAGAAGCCTGCTAAATCTCCCTTCTCGTCCCTCCTCTCCTGGTCCCTCCCCACATTTCCCCTCTGCTTCATCTCTTTGATATTGCTTGTAAAAAAGGGCTATGATACATTTTTATTTGATCAATTCCTCTCCCCTTCACAGTTAAAAGGATGTGCCTACAGTAACATAGCCGGCCTGTTGGGGGCGATGCTGGCATTCTGTGTGTATGTGGTCTCCATAGTGTCCCTGGAGCCTGAGCCTGAACGCTGTGAAAATGTTCACAACCAACCCTGGAATGGAACTAGAGAGTGTCCTTCGGACTACCTTGAAGTAAGTGTCTTTTACATGTGTGTGTTTAAATAGTGTGTGTGTTTGTTTGAGAGACAGTAAGAACTGTCAGACAGATGTGAATTTGTCCTTAAAGACCGCTTTAGCCAACTAAACCAACAACTAATCAGAAAGCATTATATTTCAAATGAAGAGTGAGTTCAACCGTTTTTTTTTTTATCACACCTGTGGGCGGGAGGTCTTTGTATTATTCTGTCATTGTGTCCTCCATCTCTCTTCCAGACGTTCTTTACTGGGGTGAACGTGCTGCTGCTGTTCTACAACATCGGCGCTCTGGTTCTTCACTCTCTCCTCTCCGTCTCCAGTTACAAAGCTCTTAAGGGTTACTGACATACAGGCGCATATAATCCCATACACACATCCAATGCACAAATGCAATCACACACACCAAAAAGTGACGTTCTGACAAAAACTGATACCCGTCCCCAGTAAAGATATTTAAACTGGTAAAAAGGACTGTATTGGTTATATCCAGGGCACAGAACAGGTGAAATAATGCACTCATTATTGTAAAAGAGGTGTATCTAGTTTCCAAATATAGGCATTTAACAACGAAAGACACACCAAACACATACAAAACATCAGGAACAATCTTTAAGTATTGCCTATAATCCTGTAAATGTAATGCCTGATCACGCTAAACTACACTTCTTTTGCCACATTCATTACAAGAAACGTTTAAGTTTCACAAAGAAACGTTTTTTTTCTTACCATGGACATAAAGTTACCTGTATTTGTATGTTCGCACTGTTTGACCCAGATACAAGCAGCTGGATACACTGGGCGATACAGCACCTGCGAACGCCAGTATCTTGGCAGAAAGTCTCTTTTCGCCACAACACTGGCTTTGCACACACGTACATTTACCTAATTACAACATTTTCATTATTTCAAAAAGTTTATTATATAAGTATAATAAACTTCACCCTGTAGATCTGCTATTCAACCATTTAAAAAAATATATATAAATAATTCTAGAAGGAACAGTAAGGAACTAATTTGGAGTAGGGGTCTTTCGTTGTCAATACCTACATTTTTATACCTTCGACTCTTTTCTCATAAAAAAACACCCACAGTATAGCCTATTTTTTTAATAGTTTATATACGGAATAACTACTTATATAATAAACTTTTGGAAATAATGAAAATGTGATTTTGGATTTCTATTAATTGTGTTAAAATGCTGTAAAACTTAGACCTATCTTTGCAAAATTATATAGGCGTATTTCTTTGAGCATAATGTTCTTTCCATGAATTTGTCCTCCACTTGGTTTATTATAAATCTTTTTAATTTATAGAGCCTTGTTAAGTTTCTTCGCAAGCAGTCGTGTTCGAAGGCTAGGAACTTAACAAATATTTGCCATTGACACAAATGTTCCGATGTTTAGTTTTCAGGTTCCTCCCTTCTGGCGTTAAGGTAGAGTTCTGTCATGTAGGGGTTTCCCTTGCAATCAGCTGAGCCATGGATCATACCATTATTCCAGGACATAGGTAAATTGCTAAGGTTGTCATTTTGTTAATATAAGGATTTCTCCATCGGGTCAAGAAATGAGCAGAATTCCTGTTATATTATCTTTCATAAATCAACATAGCAAATTGTTGATATTCTCCGAAGTCATCGTGTTGACCATAAACTTGACCACCCCCTCGAGGAGATAGAGTGAGTCATTCTCAAAATGGCAGAGATTCTGTCAGTATGAAGTGAAACTTTCCTATTTTTAGCGCTTGAAAGCTCTTTAATTTCACTCGGTTTTGATGAATATTGTCGAGGAGACATCAATATAAATTGCTGTTAATAATAACAGCATCTGTCTTAGGTCCACACGACCGACTAATATCGTTGGATAAGGATTTTAATCGCGAAAGGCTGGCTTCCCTCCGAAGTTGACGCTAGCCAGTGCCTGTCATCATAGCCAAACCGATTGTTGTTGTCATTTGCACACGGGACCGTCTGACTAAACCACTGGCTACTCGCTTAGTTAGTTTACTAAACTAGCTTGCTTGGATAGCGATAGCAATCTGATTTTTTTCTTTTAGGGATTGCCTTGTATCTTATCTGGTTCAGGTCAGGGCTTCCGTCCCTATTTCGTCGTCACCTGTCACCAGTCGCTGGTTGATGCCAGTCAATGTGTGCACTGTCACAACCTATTTGATTTGCTAGCACTACGTAAGTACCTTATTAGAGTTTATATATCGTAAACTATCCGCATTAATTTTCTAATCTAATTTGTTTTGGCGTACAATATGTTCCTGAAACATGTTTAGCATTGATGTCAAACCAGCTAGCTTTGTAATAGGATCCTCTTTAACAAGAAAGACAGCTTCGTGGGTGAACTTAAAAGCTAGTAATCATAATTTCTTGTTAAATTAGTGTCTTGTCTTGCATGATAAGTTACATAAAATCAAGGAATTTAGAATCATGGTGGAAAATAAAATTTGTGTACACATTAGTAATTCATTATGTATTTTTATTTTCTGTTTGGTGCCTCAATCTGTGTGGTTAGTGTCAAATCGCATCTTGACATCCAGTGATTTCCCCTTTTAATGTGACCTACAGCTGACCTGGCAAATCAATGGACAAGCTTCAGGACCTCAGCCAATCCGAGCTCGAGGAGCTGCTGGACAACGCAGATAGGGTGGAGTCTATGGCATTGGAATCAGATGAGGTAACAGACACACCTCCATCACTGTTCCCTCAGTCAGTATTGAGTAGGGTTACAATAGGAGCCTCTCTTGCTAAAATGACTCATCTGTGAGGATTCTCATTCTCTATCTCTTTCTCTCCCTCCTTTCTCTCCTGTTCCTTCTGCTCTCTCTCTCTCTCTCTCCTCTCTCCTCTCTCTCTCTCCTCTCTCTCCCTCCCCCAGATCCAGAACATACAGCTGGAGAGAGAGATGGCTCTAGCCTCAAACCGCAGCCTGGCTGAGCAGAACCTGGACGTGAAGCCTGCTCTGGAGAAGCAGAGGGAGAGGCTGGTGGAGAGGTACTCCCAACTGGAGAGCGTCAGAGCTGCCTACAGACAGCACTGCAGTCTCAGAGGTGAGGAGAGATGGGAGAGGGCAAGGGATGGAGAGATCGATCAAGGGATGTATGGAGAGATAGACCTAGATGTGGGGACGGGGGACGGGATGGAGCGGTGGATGGAGGAATGGATGGCAGGGTGGGAGGCGGAGGGAGCATGGGATGGAGAACAGATGGGTATGGGATGGATGGAGAGATGTATGGATGGGAGGTGAGAGGCAGATCGAAGCATGAAAGTGAATAGAGAGGGACATAACTGTGTGTGTGTGGAAAGAGATGTCCTACTTAGTTCATTTACAGTTGGTCTTTCAACAAACACACACACACACACACAGACGGTACCGTTCCGCTGCCAGGGTCTCCTTGGAGACGGCTGTGTCAGCTCCAGTTCCACCACCATAAGCGCTTTAACAGGAAACAACCCATGCTGCATGTGAGCGCGCCCGCGTGTGTGTGGAAGGCGTGTGTGTGCTGCATGTGTTTTTTCAGCACTAAATCTCGACAGAGACATCATTCCTGGCACTACACGGCTTTGTGTGGGAGGTGAAATCATTTGTTCTCTCTCTTTAGCTAGCTAACTCTCTCTCTTTTTTGTTCTTCTTCTTGCTCTCCCTCTCGTTCTCCCTCCTTCGTGTATTCCTTCTTTCCCATCTCGGTTTCTGTTCATCATCCTCTTCTCCCTTTTCTTCCTCTCGCACACGACTTTGTCCTCTTTAATCTGTCATGTCTCTTTACATTTACATTTAGTCATTTATCAGACACTCTTATCCAGAGTGACTTACAGTAAGTAGAGGGACATTCTCCCTGAGGCAAGTAGGGTGAAGTGCCTTGCCCAAGGACACAACGTCATTTGGCACTGCCGGCAATCTAACTGGCAACCTTCTGATTACTAGCCCGCTTCCCTAACCGCTCAGCCACCTGACTTTCTACTGCCTCTGCATCCGCGTCTCTACGGTTACCATCTCCTCACGTCTTCCCTCATCCCTCCTCTTACTTCTCCCCTTCCCATCCTATCACCCTCTTCTGCCGACTCTTCCCTCCAACCCTAACCTCCTCCGTCTCTCCATCTCTCCAGACGGGATTGTGGGCCAAGTGTCTCCGGAGGGGCTGTTCACCAGGCTGCAGACAGAGGGCGCCAACACAGAGGCCGAGTCTGAGGTGCCAAGCACACGCCACACATCTCTCTATCTCATATCTCTCTCGCTCGCTTTCTCTTTCTCTCCTTTGCCCTTTCTCTCTTTCTCCATCTGCCGGTATTTAGGTTGTT
This sequence comes from Osmerus mordax, assembly GCF_038355195.1. Taxonomy (NCBI): domain Eukaryota; kingdom Metazoa; phylum Chordata; class Actinopteri; order Osmeriformes; family Osmeridae; genus Osmerus; species Osmerus mordax. Next base: position 14,615,762 of record NC_090063.1, on the reverse strand, counting down.
GTGTTGGTTTTGGGTCTTATAGTGTAATACTTACCTGTACTGTATAGCATGACCAATATGGAAGCATATTGATTTCATACATACATTGATTCTTGTAATGCGTTGATCCAAAGAGACGTTAAAAAATGTATAGAGCAAGGGCACTCCTCCGTGTCTCATTTAGTCTTTCTTTGCTTGTCTTCCTGTGTTCATCCCCCTGTACCAGGCGCTGGCAGACGAGTTCCTGGACGGCGCTCTTCCTCTCGACACGTTCCTTGAGCGTTTCCTCGCCCTCCGCTCCCTTGCTCACAAGAGACGAGTGCGGATCGAGAAGCTGCAGGACATGCTCCGACAGAAGAGTGAAGACGCCGCCTCCGACGCCGCCCAGGGCGCCATGACATCATCACAAGCATCAGCCAGTCAGGACCCCTCAACACCATCGCCATGGAATAACCAAACGCATCATCAGCCAGCACCGGCCCCGGGTTCCCAGCCGGCCAATCACAGCAGCTTCCAGAATGCCACGCCGAATGCCGGTGCAGGCGCCGCCCTCCCTTATACCCCTTACCCTGTCTCCCCTCCAAACCCAGCCCCGTCCGCCGCTTCCGGGGGTCCAGGCCAAGGCCCGGCCAATCCCCCTGCTCAATTTCCTCCTTACCCCAGCCCCGGCTCACCCTTCACCCCTGCGGCCGGCTACGCTGCGCGGCCTGGCTTCGGGCCCCCCGCCTGCCCCTACCCTACCCAGCCCACTTTTCCCGGCCCCCCCGGCCCAGCGTTCAGGCAGTACGGCCCCCCTAACGCCGGCCCCTACCCCTCAGCCTACCCCTACGGAGGGGGGTACAGCTACCCCACTGGTCCCGGCCTGCCCAGCACTCAGTCCCCCACAGGGAGGCCAATGTATCGGCCTGGATACGGAGTACCCCAGCCCTACTCCTGAATCTCCTCCTCATCTGGTCTCCTTTCTCCTTTCTTTTCCTGTCTCCTCCCTTCTCATCCTCCTTTCATCCTCCTCTCACTCTCTGTCATCACGAAGGCACAAGCTGTTTGTTCTGTATCTCCACGGCTCTTTTACTTATGGCTTTATCTTTTATTTGAACACTTGACTCACTTCTCACACACTCCATCTCCTTTCAATCTCTCTCGCCCTCCTCTCTCCCTCCTCTCCATTGCTCTGCCGCAGTCTCAGGTCCTGTTGTTGCTTCTGGGTGTTGTTGTGGGTGCTGCCTATTGCCCCCGTGTGTGTGTGTGTTTCTGTGTGTGTGTGTGTTTCTGTGTGTGTGTGTGTTTGTGTGTGTGTGTGTGTGTGTGTTTCTGTGTGTGTGTGTGTTTCTGTGTGTGTGTGTGTGTTTCTGTGTGTGTGTGTTTTTGTGTGTGTGTGTGTTTCTGTGTGTGTGTGTTCATGAAGCTTTAAAGCAATCTGTCGGACCTTATTTAACACATGGGTCACACGGCACAACCCCTATGTCGTGTGTGTGTGTCTTCCACAGACACAAGAAGTGATACGAGTGGATGTGCAACATATTTCCACATGCACATCCTTGTCTTCAACACACACACACACACTCCATGGCCGCTAGATGGCCCGGACACATGACAATGCACACGTTATTTGTGTCGTCGGTGCATCACAGCAGTCTCCCGCCCTTCTAAGGCAAAGCATCATTACAGTGCAGAGATGTTAGCTCCTTCATAATTCAGTCGTTCGCCCTGTGTTGTGTTTCCGCGTTCAGAAGCCCAGGCGCACTCTGCATTAAGATCTCTGCGCATGTCATCCGTCAGCTGACTGGAAGACTTGCCCTGCTCTCCTTTCTGTTGCTTTTATCGCCCCCCCCCCCTTTCTCCTTCTTCTACTTCTGCATGTTGTCATCCCTCGTTCACCCCTCTCCTCGGTCATGTGTGTGTGGTGTGAAGTTTCCTGGCGGTGGTGAGGGAAGTTGTCCCGTCAGGCGTGGGGTGTGACGGACTCCTGTGTGTGTGTGCGTGTTATGTGTGTGTTGTGTGTGTGCGTGTTATGTGTGTGCGTGTGTGTTGTGTGTTTGTTATGTGTGTGTTGTGTGTGTGTGTGTTGATGTCTGCTCACTGTACTCCTCCTCCATCACCCCTCACTCCTTTCTCTCACACACACTTTCTTCTCGCCTCATTCCTTTCAACTCTGTTTTTGACCTCACCCCCCCTCGTTCACTCCCTCCCCCCTCTCCCTCCCTCCCCCACAATCTGCTTGTTGAAATGAACTGATGCTTGACAATGATAACGAGAAAATAGTTTTATTTCTATAAGTTCATTATCATATATGAGAATATAAATGAATTGTATAGAATGATAACAGAACAGAACCTGATACTACTACATGTGCTTGTAACAAGGGAAAGGTTATCATGTTGACATATCTTCCTGCTCTAGTGAGCACAGGAGCCAAGTACTGTCTGGAATCACCTCAGTGATCTCTGATTTGTGATCTGTGTTTGATTGTTCCTGCCTGGCACAATAAAATCAAAAGGCTGTTACCAAAAATGCTCAGACCCTATCCACCTGACCCAGCCAGCCAGCCAGGCAGGCAGACCTGAGCAATTGCTGAAGAAAATCTTGAGAGGATTTCAAACATGACTTGTGCCCAGGTCTTGATGGGAATGGGAGGTAGGGGGTGGGGGGGGGGGGGGGGGTCGCAGAAAGGTTTGGAGGGGTTGGCATCGGGGCTGAAGGGTGAGAGAACCAAGCTACATAAGGCCTTGACCACATCTAACTCCCATTGTCTCTCCAGGGCTGGTGCACCTCATGACATCATAGGCCATGCTCCTCTCTCTCTTTCTATGCAGACCCCTCCCAGGAGGACTGAGCATGTGTTACAAATGTAATGTAAACACACTGTTACTACTATGAGGCCACTGCCCTATGGAGACCATGGAGGCCTTATGTAGCTGCTATGTAGGGCCTTTTTTATCAGCTTGACTAGTCTGTCTGACTGGGGTAGGCTGGAAACGAGTGCAATCCCACTACAACAATCCCCAGCACTGGTCCTGGTATCCACTGACCTGTAGGATCACAGCACTGCTGGTTCTCACCACGCTAAGCTAATCAATCACCCATTAATCCATGGCCCACGATCAGTCACTCAAATCTAGTCATCATGTGTTGGTGGCCCCCCCCTTTATATTAAACTTTGTCGATACTAAGTGCACTAAGTGGTACCGAACCTGCTACACCGCCAAGGAACACGCCACCAATCGGAGAGCTTGTTTTAACCACGAGACGGAACTCTCTGGCCAATCAGTGCCCTTAATTGATTGATCACTAGCTACTTGTTAGCTGTTGGTAAACTATCAGGTAATTTGACATTGAGCCAGCAGTGCTGATGGTCCAGGGGGGTGGGGTGGGGCATGGCAGGGGTGGACGGGTTGGGAGGGGGGGCTACAATATCCGTAGTAACCAGAGGGAAATCTTTACCTGTGTTGGAGAAGCACAAGGGAGTCGTTTTAGCATTAATATGGAAGAAAACGCAACAGTTGTGTTGTTCTGGAGGTGGAAACGCCCATGGGGATGAAGATATTGCTGACTGTAGCTTGTTCAACTGTTTACTTTGATTTTCTTTTATGGTTTTTGAGTGTGAATATTAAACACTGAAGTTGATTTAAAAATCGCTGTGTCCTGACTGGTGATATGGACGTTTGTCTCTTTCTCTCCCTCTCTCTCCCTCTCTTTCTCTCCCTCTCTTCCTTGACGAATGTTTCTCCCCTGTTCCGAGCACACCAATGGCTTCATCAGTGTAAGTGATCTTAATGACTGACGAGATTCTGCCTCTCCGTCACAACTCTTGAGGAGGAGGATTGTTGTCGTGTCTTCAATCGTTGCCTGGACGGACGGAGAGAACTATGTAATCGAGAGTGAGAGAGATGAAGGGAGGAGGAGGAGGACTTTTACGGGGCTTTCTCCACGTCGTCAGCTCCGTAAAACGAGAGGCGACAGATGAGAGAAAACGAGAGCGAGGGAGGCAAAGGAGTGTCGGGGCGTGAATGAAGGGACAGTATGAATGAGTAAGAGTTAAGCAAGGCAATGACTCGGTCGTAGAACGTAGACCTCAGGACACCTTGTTCCGGGTTTCACGCTAGATCAAGGGCCGGAGTGTCTGGAAGGCTAAACGCTTCTGGGCGTCGACCATTCGGTCTTGAGTGTAGGTCATGACCCTCTAAGAGGACATAGGAATAGTAGGTATGTGTACAAAAAAACACAACTTTTACACATTGCTTAGATGTACCTTTTTCTCTCCTCTCCACCCACTTCTTTTTTCTCTCTTTTTTCTCTTTCTCGCTTTGAAGTGAGGAAGTTTGCACGTTTGCAAAAATAGAGCAACAGGGCAAGGATGGAGTGATGCGCTGTAAGGAAAGAGAAGAAAAAGAAGGGGGGGGAGGGCAGGGTGGAGAGAGAAAGGAGAGACAGACAGACTTGAACACCTCTTCACAGTTTCCTCCTCCTTCAGTCTCCCTGTCTCGTCCGTGGTGTGTGTTCGTCCTCGTAGATCTCTCTCTGGTCCTCCACAGAAGTGTGTCTCTCTCTTCAGAATGGATGTGAGACTGCTGGTGACTTTCCTGGCTCTCTGTCTGACATGCACTGGTAAGACAGTAATCACTCTTCACCTTGTTTCTGAGCGACGCCATGGGCCTGGTTCATAACCTAGGCCCATCACCCAAAGGCCTTTCCTATTAGAGGATGTGCTTTGACTGGTTTCCTAGTGAGGGTTGATACATCTAGACTAAGGTTAATCTTTGACTGTTTAACTCGACACTTTAACACCTCATTCAAAGGTCACAATGAGTTAATTACTGTGGCCCATCCAGAGTTGTTGTTTATTTTATAGGTTATTTATTTGTAACTATTTGATTTGTAAAAATTAAAAAATATATATACATACATAGTTTTGTGGTAATTGAACCAATAATGATCAATAAATTAAGAACTTTCATCAATGTTATGGATGTGGACAAATGTTGTTTTCTGATTCACAAGGTTCAGACACAAATTTCCTGTCATCGGTGTCCTCAGTAAAATGTAGGAAGGTTGTCATGATCACCGTGCTGACTGAGATAATGTGTTTTACACAGACTGCAGGAACATAGTGTTTAGTATTTGAAGTGTACATACTGTTTAAAAAGTAAAAAACATGTTAACCATAATTCAAGTAGAATCAGAAAGCGCTAAATCTGAACTGTTGATAGCAAACTCCCGCGTCCTCTGTCAGTCTCCCTTGTCCTCCCCCCTCCTCCCCCCCCTCTCCCTTCCTCCTCTTCTGGTCTGGGACCGGTGTGGGTTACTGTAATTTGTTAGATTAATAGTCAGATTAGAGGAGGGGTTTTAATCTAATCCTGGTCCTATCCTGACCCTCGCCATTGATGTGTGAGCAGTCACATGACACTGGCCAATGCTTGGACATGCTCACTGGCTGGCTGGCTGCTTAACCCTTGTGCTGCCTTCGGGTCACATGACCCAAAGGTTCATAACGAACCATCGTTGTGTTTACCCAATTTTACCCAACAAAAAACAAATAAAAATAATTTTATTTTAACCTTCGCAATGTGGAGGGTTTGAGACAGCCCGACGGTTAAAAGAAAATGCTTCACTTTGTTTTTTTATGCAGTAAAGTTGTCGCAATACGACGGTGGGTAACAATGACTGTCGGCTCAGAATGACCCGAAGAGAACACAAGGGTTAACTGGCTGGCTGGCTGATTATCAAGACCCAGGTGTCCATGACTGACTGCATGCTATCTAGTTGTTGGGATTCTGACTGATTGTGCAATGACAAATGACTTAGTTATGATTACGTTTGGGGTGATAATGTATTTAGTGAATCGTGTTAATTCTCTCTCTCTCTCCCGGCAGAAGCTTGTCAATACAACTGCACGTCCACTGTCCCCACTTTATCTCCCAGCGCCAGCTCCATCTTATCCACCGGATGTCCCTGTGACAACACTCCTCCTCACACTCTCACACCCGCGCCCCCCACTCTGGCTATCCTGCAGGTCACATGGTCAAAATCATGTGAGGGCCGGGTATACCTGTCTGTGCTCCGGTCTGACTCCCTGCCTCTCTGCCAGAGCAGCCGGGGTCTGGTGTTGCAGAACTGGACAGGGGTGTGTCAGAGACCTGGCTGCCTGGGGGACCCTGTTTTTCTCACTCAGAGCTTCTCTCATGGGCATGAGGTGTTGGAGAATGGCATATTAGTCAAAACAATATGCCAAACACTGAAGGTCCGCTGCAAAGGTGTGTGTGTATGTGTGCTTGTGTGTGTGTGCTTGTGTGTGTCTGCGTGCAATGTTTGTACATACTGTGCTTTGTACAGTGTATGATTGGAAATCTGAAATGGTTTAATGTCTAAAGCTGCCTAAACCGCAAATATGCTTTCTAAATTAGGTATCTACGTTTACTTGACCAGATCTTTGTTTCCTCCTCTTTCTCCTCCTCCTCTTCCTTATCGTCCTCCTCCTCTTCCTCGTCTCTCCCCAGCCGCCCCTCCTCCTCCAGTGGGGCCGGACCTGCGTGGGCAGCTGGTGGCCTACAAGGTGTTGAGCGCCCTGCTGTGTGTGGTGTTTCTTCTGCTCCTGGTGGCCCGCTTCGGACAGCCCTCCCTCAGGGTCCTGCAGAAGAGACGTGAGTCCTCACCTCTTCTCCTCACCCCCTCCCTCACCTCTTCTCTTCCCCCCCTCCCCTCACCCTTCCTCACCTTTTCTCCTCCCCCCCTCCCCTCACCCTTCCTCACCTCCTCCCCTCACCCTTCCTCACCCTTCCTCACCTCTACCCACTCTCTCACCCCTCCCCTCACATTACACACAGCTCAATCAGATCACATACGGTACATTATGTTTACAGAAACCATTGTTTTGTGTGTGTGAGTGTGTCTGCTACATGGGCCGTGTGTGTTTGTGTTGCAGTGTCAGACAGGAGACAGAGTAGGTGGATCGGACCCACACAGAGTCAGAGTGGTAAGACTCACACACACTCACACACTCACACACATTACATTTACATTTAGTCATTTAGCAGACGCTCTTATCCAGAGCGACTTACAGTAAGTACAGGGACATTCCCCCGAGGCAAGTAGGGTTAAGTGCCTTGCCCAAGGACACAACATCATCTGTCACAGCCGGGAATCGAACCAACAACCTTCTGATTACTAGCCCGACTCCCTAACCGCTCCCTAACCGCTCAGCCTGACGACTCCCTACATACAGACTCATACACACACTCACAGACACACACACAGACACACTCACACAGACACACAAACACAGACACACTCACACAAACACACCATCTCTTTGTCTACTCTCCTCTCCCAGTATCCTATCACAGAGGGAAGAGTGCTGTCCAGGACACTGACGAGAGCAAGAGGTCATCTTTTCCTGGTAAGATGCATGCACACACGCACACACACACACACACACACACTCTGTGTATCTAAAACTCTTTCCTCACTCGCTCACACACAAACATTGTTATTTCTTCACCTGTTTTGTCTCTTGTCCAATCAGCTCTGGAGAGACTGACGGTGAACTACAGCCGAGAGCCTTCGTCCAATAGGAACAGCGACTACGATTAATACAACTAACGCCCTCTTCATCTTTTTCATTGTTCACATATTATGTTTAAAAATATCCACTGTGAAATAATGTTGTTGGCATGTTTTTGTTTTTGTTTACTAAATACATCTAAATAAATCTTAATTAATAAATAAAGTTTGTTGAAGAAAATGATTTTATGCCTCATCCTGACAGGTGAATTGAAAGTTAGGAAAGACAGAATGAGTCGGAGCCAGAAGAAAGAAAGAAAGAAAGAGGGAGGGAGGGAGAAAGAGAGGGTGAGCAGGAGAGAAGGTGGTTTTACACAGTGAGTGATTTTTGCAGCTCTGTGGCTTCCTGTGCCGTTGTCACCAATTTCCTGTTTGTGTTATTTCTGTCACTCCCCCCTTCCTCTCTCTGTCTTTTTCATCCCCTCTCTTCCCTGTGCTTTTTCTGTTCTGTATCTCCTTTCTCCTTCACTCAGGCTCCATCCCACCTGCGTGTTTTGCTCTCTCTCTCTCTCTCTCTCTCTCTCTCTCTCTCTGTCTTTCTCTCTCTCTCTCTCTCTCTCTCTCTCACTCTCTCTCTCTGTCTCTCTGTCTCTCCATCATACACCTCTCCTCCTCCCAGCCAATCTCACCTACCTTCTTAGTGTGTTACTCCTCTCTTTCATTGCCGTATTCATAATCCCTCCTTTTTCACCTTCCTCCTTTTCAGGCATTGTCATGTTGACATTTTTCTCATTTATTTTCTGTATTGTTACCAGGAGTCAGGTCTTGTATCTGTGGGACCTTGGGTGCAGGAGGAGGAGGTAGCTGGGGTAGGAATGGGGGGTTCTAGAAGGGAGGGGGCGTCAGGTATTATATTCTAATGATCAGAAACCATTGTTCAGTGATCTGAGGCTTAGCCAAACTGTCGGAAAGTGTGTGCGTGCGTGCATGTGTATCTTGCAGACTGAAACATGGAGAGATGGGCAGATAGACCGTGGTAGTCCACTACATAGGAAAACATCCTGTGTATATAAGTTGTCGGTGCATGCAGTCGTGTGTGTGTATGTGTGTGTGTTTACGCCTGAGCCTGTGTGTATGTGACATGTGTGTGTGTGTGTGTGTGTGAGAGAGAGAGAGAGAGAGAGAGAGAGAGAGAGAGAGAGAGAGAGAGAGAGAGAGAGAGAGAGTGGGTGTATTCTCCTCTGTGTCAGGTCACTGTGAAGGATTATAACTGGGTTGAGATTGTCCCATCAGCAGAACAATGACGGACCCGAGCAGATTACATTCTCAGATTACCCAGGGGGAGAGATGGAAACGGAGAGATATAGAAGGGGGGGGGGGATAGTGAGCGGGAGAGAGGAAAGAAGAGATCATATTTAAGAACTGCTCTTCATGCGTATTAACATTGATCACATAAACGCAACACGCAAAACATATCCCAGACACAAAAGTGGCTCTGCTCAAATAAACGAATTGGGCACACTTTAATTACGTGAACATGCACGTCAGGTTATTTATAACCTAGGAGAGGAAATGAAGGATGAGAGGAGGAGGGATGAAGTCAGTACTGTAGAGGTGTAAGAGAGAAGACGACAGGTGCAAGGTGCAGGTGGAAGGGGTCGGGGGGTGGAGAAACAAAGAGAGAAAGAGGCAGGGGGTGTTTGCCACAAAGAAGCGCGTAAGAGTTTGTGTGAGCGATTGTGTGTGCGCGTTGCTTTGTCATTTTTAATGCTATAGGTTTTACACTAAGCCCTGGTGTCGGGTACATTGTCTCTAAGCCCCTTCTGGTGGCCTATCATGCCTATCACTCCAGAGAAGTGTGTCACAGAGAGAGGGATAAAACAACACAGAATTAAACGAATCCCATGTCTGCGTGTCCCAACTCTCCCTCACCCTGCTTCCCTGTCTCTTCTCCTTGCCTCTTCCTCCTCTTCTACCTCTTCCTCTCCCCTTCCTCCTCTAATCTACTTTTAAGGTAGTTCTATTTTTCCTCTTTTCTCTTTGTCGAACGGCCTGAAGCGACGGTTGTGTCAACATTCTGACGTGGCGTTGCTGATGTGTTGTCAGGAGCTGAGCTTATTGAACGTGGAGGTGAGAACATCTGCCGGTATCACCCCCCCCGCTGTGAACCCAGCTTTCAGTAGAGACGGGGAGGGGAAGATGAAAGCAGAGGTGGAGGGATGGAGAGAGAAACGAGAGAAACAGAAGACGAGGGATTGTGTGTGGGTTAGACGAGGGGACGGAGGGGGAAACGCCTCACACAGATCTGTCGCTTAATCAGTATGAAAGGAGAGAGGGGAGGAGAGAGAGAGAGAGAGGTTGCGTCTGCATGGTCAGGTGAGGATCTGAAGTGAACCACATCTCATGTGAACGTGTGCATGTTTGCATACGTGCCTGTGCTCGTGTGCGTGAGCGACTGCATGTGAGGGTACTCCCACTAAACAATCTGACCTGTCCAGCAGAGTTTCAAACAGTAAAAGGGCAGCAAAGTGGTTTCTCTCACGCGTTGCCCTGCGTTTAGCACTAATCCTGGAAATTAAACATTAGCAGCTTAGTACCCGACCCTGCCATCTGAGCGTGGGGTGGGGCGGGGTTGAAGGGGGGGAGGGAGGGGTGGAGATGGACAGGGAGAGAGGGATGGAGAGACCGCTGCAGTTAAAACCCTGAGGTGAACACATCAAGGAAAAGAGGGCAGAAGATGAAGGATTGGAGCGAGCAAGGGGGAGGGACACTGGAGAGAGAAAGAGAGAGAGAGCGAGAAGGGATTATTTACCGTTTTAAATGAATAAATCCTTATTGTGTGAATCTGGCACACACGGACAGACAGAGAGGGAGAGGGAGGACAAGAAGCAGCAGCAAAAACACATAACCCACAGATCAAAGATAGAGAGAGAGAGAGGGAGAGAGAGAGAGAGAGAGAGAGAGAGAGAGAGAGAGAGAGAGAGAGAGAGAGAGAGAGAGAGAGAGAGAGAGAGAGAGAGAGAGAGAGAGAGAGAGAGAGAGAGAGAGAGAGAGAGAGGGTAGAAAGCTCAACAGCTGACTGGAAGACAAAGAGTCCGAGCTGTGGGTCGTGTCGGTGTCAGATTCAGAGTCCCCGGCCTGGACGAGCCCTGGACACCAGCCAGGGACAGAGAGGACGATCAAACTGTGGAGCGGACGAGTGGAGAGGAGGAGGAGGGGAAGATGGCACAGAAATAAATAGTGGCCACAGGTGCAAAGAAAAGAGAGAGAGAGAGAGAGTTGGAGGGAGAGAAGCATCAGGGTGGTATTATTTCGGGGTTGTCACACACCAATGAGAGGACGGCGTCCGCGAGGTGAGTCCAGCCGGTGCAGCTATATCTCAACTGACAGGACATGCTGTATGTGTGGTCTAGGAACTGCATCTGTGTGTGTGCATGGGGTGTGTATTAGAGGAGGGTCTAAGAGGTGTTTGTGTGAGTGTGTGTGTGTGTAGATTTCTCAACACTGAGCCCTGCAGGGACACTGAGCCAGCTGTGTGTATGTGGCTGTGTGTGACAGAGTTTATGCGTGTGTTTGTGTGTGTGCATGCATGCATGTGGTTGTGCACACTGGGTGTGCAGGTGTGGCAGAGGGCAAACTAAATTATGTAAAATCCTGAATCATTTCACTTGAGACTTACCTTACGTAAGATTTTGGTTTTTTTCGAACCTAGTTGGTGTTTTCTGCCGTTGAGAGGAAGTCACACCCTGACAGGAAGCTTGCAGGCCGCAGCACGGTCCGAGGATACTGACAGGAAGCTTGCAGGCCGCAACACGGTCCGAGGACACGGGAAGATGCTGATGTGAACGAGGAGCAGCAAGAGCATTCTAAACGCCATGGCCTAGTTCGCTTTTGGATCAAAAACAACAACAAAGATTGTCTGGGAGTCTGATCTTTCACAACACCCGCCTATGTTCCACAGCCCTGAGTAGGTTACAAGCATTTCAGGTGCTGACATATCGGGCCGCCAGCCAGGGGTGCAGTGATGGGTGTGGACAGCAGCCCCAGTGCATCATGGGAAAGGCAGGGGGTGGTGGGACTGCTGCTGTGTTGGCTGCTGGTCGTGGGTGAGTGGCTGAGCTTTCACTAACGCACTACTGAATGAAAAAGGTGATTTATTACTTTTAGTTCTGAACTCTTTCGGTTGTTCACCATATACCATTCATCTCTCTTCTCTTTTCCTCTCTGTTCCCCTCTTTGGTTCCAGTCCACACCTCGCAGGCCCAGCCCCCCCTCCCTCTCTCCCTGCCTGCCCAGATCTCTGTGCCTCCTCCCTGGAGCTACCTGCCCCTCTCCCAGGCCGACCTGGGCCCCCTCTTCTCCAACTCGAGCCCCTTCTCCTTCTCCCAGAGCCTCCTCCTGTTGCCTCAGGCTGGGGCAGCCTCCAAACCAGGGGCCAGGGCTTCGTTTGGGCCTTACTCAGTCACACAGGTATGGATGGTGCTGGGGAGACATACTGAAGAGGCTCTTGTAAAATGGTATTCATGGTTCTTTGAAATTCATTTAATTAACTTATTTCTCTCTTTCTCTCTCTCTATCAGCTGGTCTCGGAGTCCATCCTCCCCCTCTCCCCTCCTTTGTCCGCGTCGCTGCTGTCGGAGCACGTGGAGCGAGAGAGAGACGAGGGAGGGAAGGAGAGGCTGAGGGTGCGGGCTTTGTTCCAGGGCAGAGGAGACGCCGGCAGAGGGACCTGCGTCACCCTCCACGCCTTCAAGGAGACGGAGGAGCACAAGGCCTCCTGCATCACACAGGTGCTGTTAGGGTGTGTGTGTGGGACGGTGGTGATGTTGATGTTTCAAGCCAATGAATTTCCCTGAATTTCAAACAATGGTTCTCTATGTCTCCTCTCCTCCAGGCTCCCCTGGGTCTGTGTGTGGTGACACTGACTCTTCCTAAGGACTGGTTCCAGACCGACCAGATCAACCAGCCACACCTCGGTCCCCCCGGCCGCTCCCGACACACACACCGCCACCGGCAACGCAACCGGCGAGGTCGAAGCCATGGCAGACTCGCCGCCTTTCCCGCGGCGCTCAGATTCAACCATGGCCACGCCCCCGATCGTGTCCAGCTCTACTATTCATTGTTCGGAACGGTGGCCGACCTGAGCACAGCGCCCCCTAGGTGTGTGGAGGACAAGGAGCCACAGTACCAGAGGCAGCTCTTCTACATAGCAGCTGTGACCCTGAGGGAGGAGGGCGCGGAGGGCAGGGAGGGTGCTGCACAGGGCAACCAAAGCAAGGAGGAAGTAAGCTGTCTGGACGGACGGGAAGAAGAGGAGCTACATGTGGATTCCAATGTCCTGATTCGCTACCGCAGGGGGCCTGCTCGTATCGGTCAGCCTATCGGATTGTCGGTGAATCTGAGGTCGAATTTCAGCGCAGAGTTTGTGGTTATACGGTGAGTCAATCTTTATGGTATGTCAATAATTCATTGATATCGATTCTCCTGTACTATAAATATGTGTGTATGTATGTGTGTGTCAGGCTGAAGGTGAAGAAGGGTCTGGTATCCCTGGTGGCCCAGCGATCCTTGACCTCTGACCTCTGGGCTGTGACCCTGGAGAGAACCCAGGGTTCCAAACATGACGTTGTCTCCATCATCTGCCACAAAGTTGGACGCCACCTAGATGGCCTCAGGTGGACATCTGTCACATGACCCTCCTGTCACATGACACAGTAGTTCATGTCGAACAACACAAACATTCAAACTCTTCTCTTTCACCCTCCCTTCTCTTCTCCCTCTTCCCCTCACACCATCTGTTATCCCTCCACCTTCTTTTCTCTCCTCGCTGTCACCTGTTCTGCTTCATCCCTCCTCCTCCCCTCTTTTCCCCCTTTCTGCCACCAAAGTGTTCTCCTCCCAAGTCCCTCCTCCCTCCACCAGGTGGCGTGTCTCTCTGTGGACGGCCTGAGACGTAGCTTCGACGTTGCCATGACGGTGTCGGGCAGTTGGTGGGTGGAGTACTCGGGCCGTAATAACCCTCCTCCGCCACACGGGGGTGTGGTGAGCAGTTTCTCCTTCACGGACAGAGAGATGGCTGGCATCGTTCCTGTCACTGAGGTGAGGAACATTTGTTTTGTCAACACTGGGTCGCCCCACAGGGATAGGGTGCAGGAGTTTCTATTCGTAAAAAAAAAATTCTTTGGTGAAGCCGACTGAAGTGAATGTCCTGTTCTATCACCTTACAGAGCGACACCATCATAAACACAGCAATCTTGACCAGCGAACCTGTGTCACTTCCTGTTATTGTGCTGGCCGTAGGGCATGATGGGAAAGTGTCAGACGTTACGTCTGCAGTGAGGTGCCAGTCGTCCGATGAAGACATAGTCAAGGTAGAGAACACACAAACACACATGCGGACACACACATACACACATACACACACATACATACACACACATACACACACAAACACACATGCGGACACACACATACTCTTTCTCTCCAGAACTGACCCTCAATCCTCCATTTCTCTCCATTTGATTGACAGGTGTCAAGCGATTGCGCAACCGTCTTTGTTGACGGGAGCGAATCGGGTGTGGGCAGCACATGCGTGGGGGTGGAGTTTCTTCTGGGCACGCTCCGTGGGTCGCTGTGCCTGGCGGTCTGGGCGCCCGTCGTGCCTCTGCGCCTGTCTCTGTCCGACCCCAAGCTCAATGCCATCGATGGCTGGAGCCAGTACACGGACAATGGGTTAGTGGGCTTCAGTTTGGCCTGTTGCTGGTGGTTTGGAACATTCTGGCAGTTATATACATACATTTATACATTTACATTTAGCAGACGCTCTTATCCAGAGCGACTTACAGTAAGTACAGGGACATTCCCCCCGAGGCAAGTAGGGTGAAGTGCCTTGCCCAAGGACACAACGTCATTTAGCATGGCCGGGAATCAAACTGGCAACCTTCAGATTACTAGCCCGATTCCCTGACCGCTCAGCCACCTGACTCCCAGTTAAGATTAAAATTTTGAGAGTTGGGCAGGTGAGGGAAGCAGGTTGCTGTATGTTACGTCACTGTTGAAGGGACATTATTAAACACGTGAAGGGGCTGAGAGAGAGAGAGAGAGAGAGAGAGAGAGAGAGAGAGAGAGAGAGAGAGAGAGAGGGATGGAGCGAGTGAGAGAGAGAGAGAGAGAGAGAGAGAGAGAGAGAGAGAGAGAGAGAGAGAGAGAGAGAGAGGGAGACAGAGAGAGACAGAGAGAGACAGAGAGAGACAGAGAGAGACAGAGAGCTGGGTTGCTCACACCCCCGCAGGGATTGGGAAAAAAGATTTGGAGAAAGCAGCATTGGAGATTTGATCTTCCTCAATCCTGCGTTTGTAAATCCATTTAATAGATCAGTGCAAAATGTTAGCGTGAGCACATGCACGAACACTGAAGAAGGGACTAGATACTGTTGCAGATCAGGTGATAATATTTTACACACATCTGTCCTGCAAGAGGGAGAGATTAGACCATCTTTGAGATTCCTTAGGCTCTTGTAATCTGTCCTGATCCTAGATCTCTCTTTGTAGAAGACAGGAGCTTTAAGACAGATTCTGACCTCCTGGTCCAACCAGTGAGGGCTCGGCCTCCTCTCTTTCCCTGAAGACAGAGTCAGATCAAGAGTTTAGAACGTTTTTTTGGTTTACTTGATTACCTTTTGTTACATTTACATTTAGTCATTTAGCAGACGCTCTTATCTTGTTAAAACTGTTGCTAGAAGACATGCAGACAGACTTGCAGCATAAGTGTGTGTATGTGTGTGTGTGTGTGTGTCCAGCTGTTTCCCAGTGTTCCAGAGGTCCACTGTTCAGGTTCTGACCCAGTTCGTTGCCCAGGACAACCAGAGTCAAATGACCTACCTGCTGGGCTCCCCCGATTGGCTGGTGGATGTGACGGAGATTGTCCGTAATTGGCTGCGGGTGGAAAACCCACAGGTCGCTGCTCTTGACAAACACAACAATCTGATTGGCCTGCAGCCGGGGGAAACCATGCTTCATGTGAGTCATGCTCACTTTCCCGTCATGACCAGAAGTGCTGTTGTTATTTTGACACCTTTTTCTGGTTTAACGTTATTATTCACATCAGTGAAATGTTTCCCCATCTCAGGTTATCTCTAGCCAATGGGATGGTGTCCTGGGCAGCTGTGATGTCACGGTGACCTCTGAACCTGTGACCCCAGGTGACCTGTCAGTGCAAGTTGTGAGCGGCTTGGGGATGTCCATCCAGCCCAGCCCGGCCCACCCGTCAGTTGTCACAGCAACAGTGACGGCCTACAACATTCTGTACGACCCTGGGCAGGTTAGTGCTGGTCGTTTGGTGTGTTTCTAGTGACTTGAGTATGTTCATACTAACTTTTCTCTTTCATTGTTTCTCTCCTTCTTTCACTCCCACCCTCCGCCCTCTCTTCCTCTCTCGCCTTCACTCTCACTCTCTCCAGGAAGCATCCATAAGTGTCTGGCTCCAGTTCAGCGACGACAACGCCTCTCTGCTCTCCGCTTTTAGGGGCGTGCCCTTTTACCTGCGTCTCTCCTCATTGGCTGAGTCTGTAGTCGCCGTGACGCCAGGCCCTTCACAGCGCATTGTTGCCCAGGGAGATGGGGGCGGGCCCTTGCTGCAAGCGGAACTTCTGGTCTCTACCTGTGATCCAATTGTGTCCAACTCCATCGTTGAAAGTGACTCCCCGAAGTCTAGGGAAGGAGGTGGGACACGAAGGCTAGCTAGGGGCTCTGGTTGGATAAGAGTCAACCTAGACTCTGAACTACAGCCAATGGGGAGCGAGGAGTCGGAATTTGGGTTTGACGTGTCTGACATGCTGGTAGAGTCCAACGGAGATGTATACGCTAACTTTGGGAGCGACAACATCGTCCACGGCAATGTCACCGGCGGAGGGTCACCTGGTGACTCCTCCCCCTACCACCACCAGGCTGGCGGAGGCATGATGGGAAGGAACGGACTGGAACGGGCGGCGCTCACGCCCAATCACGAGGAGAACGCTGTCTACCTGTCCCCTGGGGTGGAGAGAGAGGGAACGAGGGACGAGGAGAAGAACAGACCAGGAGAGCGAGAGCTGGAGGTGGGGGTAGGGGCCTTACTCTCCCTCCTCTGCCTCTCCACACTCCTTTTCCTGGTGAACTGCCTGCCTTGCGCCCTGAGAGAGAGGAGGAGGAGGAGGAAAGGGATGGAGGCGGATGGAGGAATGATGGAGGGAGTGGTGGTGGAGGAGGCGGAGGAGGATGAGAAGATGGAGATAGAAAAGGAGGAAGAAAGTGAGAAACAGAAGAAGAAAGAGCTGGAGGAGAAAGAGGAGAATATGTTGTGAGGCTTGTTTATCTCATGCAAAAGGACTTTTATTACGTTTATTGTTAAGCTTGTCAATGACATCCTGTACATCCAATAATCTTTAGATCTTAAACCTTTCAGATGTGTCCAGTCATTGTTTCCGGCCATTATAACATAACTTCTCTAAGCATGGCAGTGTCTAGAATGGTATTATCTGGTAGGGCAGATTTACAAATGTTTGGACTTACATGATTCAGACATTAGGTTGGGGAATACTCAGCCCTACATGGAAGCTGGCATTTTATGTCCACTTTTGTAGAAAGTAACTTAGAAAAATAGCTATTGATGTAAAAGATATTTAATCGATCCTTGTCTTTTTTCATCACCATGTTTGCTATTTTACAAATTCAAAAAGTAAATTTCCTTTATTTAAATACTTTCTGTCTGGTTTTGTCTTCCCAATTTACAAGTACTATTTATTTCTTTGTTAAGTCATTTGAAGGGTGAAGACCAGAAATACTGTATATTGTGACAGTAGATGGGCAATTTAATGTTATGTTAAGCTACAAACGTTTGCAAAGAAAATGTTAAACATGTAAAATGTGTTTGTTGAATAAAATACAATAAAACAAAAGATAACATTTTACAATTTTTAAAACTGGATGAAATGACCAAAGGGGTTGGCATGTGTGTTTTGGGGTAAATGACCAAAGGGGTTGGCATGTGTGTTTTGGATAAAATGACCAAAGGGGTTAGTATGTGTTTTTTGTATAAAATGACCAAAGGGGTTAGCATGTGTGTTTTGGATGAAATGACCAAAGGGGTTAGCATGTGTGTTTTGTATAAAATGACCAAAGGGGTTAGTATGTGTGTTCTGTATAAAATGACCAAAGGGGTTAGCATGTGTGTTTTGGATGAAATGACCAAAGGGGTTTGCATGTGTGTTTTGGATGAAATGACCAAAGGGGTTAGTCATATTAATACATCAATACAAAAATACACTATATAGAGACACGCAGCGCATTCGCTAGGAATCCTTTTTGACACCGAAAATTTCGAACATCTCTCTCATATATGGCCATTGGTGATCTAGAATGTGTCTATTCCCAGTCATGTCGACATCGCTAACTCGCTCTGTCTCATCCAGTACGTTAGCCATTCTTCTTGTTGCCTTCTGCCTTGCAGCTTCGTTGCTATGAAGCTCTTGGTAGCTTCATGGAATAGCATAGCTTACGTTTGTTGTGCGTGATAGTCAGGAAATTAACATTTGTATTTCTACGTTTTTGACGATCTATCTCATATACATGAATACTTTACAGCATAACTATTATAACACCATAACTCTATTATAACCATCTAAATACAAAGCCGTGAAAATGCTCATATTAACTGACTATATTAATGATTATTTTAACTCCACCTGCCGACTAGCAGAGTGGCGCAGCGGAAGCGTGCTGGGCCCATAACCCAGAGGTCGATGGATCGAAACCATCCTCTGCTAAAATATTTTTCAACTCAATGACTTGAAAACAATCATGTCTCTAGTGCAATTTCAATTTTAACTGGAATTAGTTCACACATCGAATGGTAACATTTCCAAATGGTGCAGATCATTCAGTTACTGTGCAACCGTGCTCCTACATGGTGGTGAGCTACGTTAATGGCAATTTGAAAGCTGAACATGTGAAATATTTATATTATAAAGTAAATCTGTCACTTCAGTGCACATTGCACAATTCACCTGTTTGCACTATTTGATATTTTACATTGTATTGTTTAGAATTATTTAGAACTGTGCAAAAAAATATATACATTTTATATTTAAGATTCTTATATGTTTATTATATGTACCTTCCTGCCATAGTAAATTACTGTTTTGTTTAAACTTTCTGATTCTACTTAGCAATTTTAAGATATCTCGATAAAAAAAATCTTCGCCCAACGTGGGGCTCGAACCCACGACCCTGAGATTAAGAGTCTCATGCTCTACCGACTGAGCTAGCCGGGCATGTCTCTGCTGACAATTGTGGGAGTATAAAGGTTCGTCATAATAAAAAAAAAGCCTTTAAGCTTGTACAGCAGTTAAATGATCACGTTTAGTGATCATAGCCCCTTCACAAAGAGCCTTTTAAGCATGTTCATGGAGCATATTTCCACTGCAAATAATGTTTGCATTAGTTCCCAGGATCAAACCGATATCCTGTCAAGTCAACTCTTTTGACCTTAAACAAAAGAGCTTGCTAGAATACCTACCAGAGCATGCACATTTATTAAGCTACATGGGTCAACATGTTCAAAAACATGAATGAGTATAAACAAAATAACTTTTTATT
This sequence comes from Osmerus mordax, assembly GCF_038355195.1. Classification (NCBI taxonomy): domain Eukaryota; kingdom Metazoa; phylum Chordata; class Actinopteri; order Osmeriformes; family Osmeridae; genus Osmerus; species Osmerus mordax. The sequence goes on along the minus strand of NC_090063.1, from coordinate 14,596,653 downwards.
ATCTATAAGTTTTCCCAGTTATATTTGGAGTTGCATTGCATATCGGTGGTCCAGTTATGGAAAGTTCACAGCATTGGAACTCAACAGTGAGTGCCAAGGCTAAAGTTCTGAATCGAATGTGTCTTACACCATCCCTCCTGCTCCATCTCCTGCTCCTCCACAGGCTGATGACTGCTGGTGGGTGCGAAGGTTGCAGGTCCAGGCGAAGCGTTTCCCACACCCTGAGCAGCTGAAGGGCTTCTCCCCCGTGTGGACCCTCTGGTGCTTCTTCAGGTTCCCCGCCTCGGAGAACATCTTCCCGCAGGTGGCGCAGCGGAACGGCTTCTCCCCCGTGTGGACGCGCCGGTGAGCCTCGAGGTTCGACAGGCCGGTGAATGCCTTCCCGCACGCGCGGCACACAAAGCTCCGCCGCCTCCCATCCCCGGTCACCGCCGCGCCCGCGAGGTTACCAGCCAGGTGATGCTGGGAGGTGAACGTAGGTCGTTGGGCAGCAAGCGCGGCCTCCATGTTAGCCAAACCGTTAACAGACGTTGCCGTCGTCGCCCCCCTGACCTGTACCCCCACCTGGGGGAGTAATGGCTCTACACTGGCAGCCCCCCTGGTGGGCGGGGCACCGTGGGGCTGCGCCACCCGCACCCTGTTGTTATGACGACGCTGTTGCAGTTGAGTCTCCTCGGCTCTCATCATGGCCGCTCTGCTCCAGGGAGAGTGACCCAGGACGTTTGCGCCGACCGGGCTGGCCCCCGGCCACTGAGCTCCAAGACGACCTGAGGGAGATGCTTCCAGACCGGCTGCCTGTCCGCATCCTGACCTCACGGCCCCAGAGGAGAAGCGGGAGCGAGGCCGGGGCTGGTCCTGGGGACGGGTCTCAGAAACCACTATAACGCTGTCTGGGTCAGTGTCAGCTGAATCCTCGGTGTAGGAGCAGGAGGGCCCACCAGGGGGTGACGAGGAGGCTCCTGATTCCGGGGCCCAGCTTGTGAAGAAGGTGTCCAGCTCAAACAGGGAGAACTCTGGGTTTGGGGAGGTGCTGTACTTCTGGTTGGCTGGCGTGCTGTCTGGCGCCACCCTGTGGAGAGCTGCAGTACTGCTGCTTGGAACAGTAGAAGGCGGCAGAGTGATGGATATTCCTCCAGTTCCCCTCTCAGAAGTCACAGTCTTCTCATCTTCCACCTTCAGAGAGGTCCCTTCTGGAAGTAGAGGCTGTCAGAGGAGAGGAGAGCATGAATGATGTATCTCATGCAATCTGAGTTTCTTCACTCACATACTATTTATATTTCCATTTCCTGTAGCGTGTAGTGTGTGTGTGTGTGTGTGTACGTGTGTCTGAGGTGATAAAATTGTGTCACAGTTTAAGAAGTTGAAATGTCCTGAAATAGAATGATATAAATATAACAAACCACATTCAATCACTCACTTGTTGGTAAAGGAACGCTTTAATCCTCTTTTCGAGTATATACATTGCCAGGACATGTTTCAACATCTCACTGAAAACTGAGACACAATACTTTCCTCCTCAACTAACAAGACGTTCATCTACAGGAATTTTTTATATACTTTTACGCCTTTTGGTGGTGTTGCGTTTTCATACTTCTGGTAGACATGATGTTAAAATGATTGAGGCTTTAGATATACATTACACAAGTCAATCATGTCCTAAATAAAATTAGTATTTCATACAAACTAAAACATTTTTAAATAGATAAAAAGATAATAAATATGATCCCACAGTACCAGACCCTACCCTTTGCATTGAACACCCAAGCCTTTGCAATGAACCACTAAAACAACCAACCCAAGATTCATATAAAAAAAACTGCCTGAACTACCCACTGACTACACCCTTGAATAACTCTGTCACTCCTATTTCCTTGAACCCTCTGGGTAACTGGATCCATGTTCTGAGTAATAAAACCGTCTGGGGGACTGGACCCATGTTCTGAGTTCTAGAACCCTCTGGGGGACTGGCCCCATGTTCTGAGTTCTAGAACCCTCTGGGGGACTGGCCCCATGTTCTGAGTTCTAGAACCCTCTGGGGGACTGGCCCCATGTTCTGAGTTCTAGAACCCTCTGGGGGACTGGCCCCATGTTCTGAGTTCTAGAACCCATGTACTGAGTTCTGGAACCCTCTGGGGGACTGGCCTATGGTCACATGGCCGGCTGTTGTGTCTGCTGCTGGGCGGGGTGGTGGCGTTTCTGGTGCTTCTTTAGGTTGCTGGGGTCGGCAAAGCGCTCGGGGCAGAGCGGGCACTGGTAGGGCCTCTGGCCGGTATGGACATTCATGTGGATCTTCAGGTTCCACACCTGGGAGAAGTGCTTCCCGCAGACAACGCAGCCGTACGGCCGCTCCCCCGTATGGGTTCTCAAGTGCGGTTCTAGGTTTGCGGGGGCGGAGAACCCTTTGCCACAGAACTTACACAGATGCAGCCTCTTGCGCTCTGCCTTCTTCCTACCGTTCGTGTACCTGTCCTGACCCTGACCCTGGGACGACCCCTCCATGTGATCACCAAAGCCCCCCAGACCCTGTGACCCCCCCCTGACTGGCATGACATTGGAGAAGCCTCCAGAATGTTCTGTGGCAAAGTCCCGCATGCCTGATGGGAAGGGATGAGGCAGGGAGGACAGACCAGGCACTACAACACAATCGTCAAGACAACTGTCCCCATTTGTCCACATCTGATTGGCTGATGAGGTGTCATACGACGGCGCACTGCCATAGCTGACCTCTGACAAGCCCTGCCTGGTCCCTTGAGGTTCTCCAAGCTGGCTGGCCAGAGCCAGGCTGTCATCCAATGGTATTGCTCCTTGGTAGTCATCCTTGCTGGATTCCACCAATCCTAATGAGACAAGACAAGTTTCTATTAACAGGTTGCTCATAGCACCTTAACCTTACCATAAATATTAGTGTAAACTAAGAACCAATAATAAGATTTCCATAAATAACCTAGAACAACCTAGCCTAGAATAACAATTAAGTATACAAAGAAAGTAAGGCAACTATTTTTACATTTAATTTCAACCTAGCTAATCTTATTTATGATGCACTTTAATTTGACACAATTATATAAAGTGCATCTAGTGTTATTACATTTTATTAATTTAGCAAATCCTTTAATCCAAATGTTATGTTTTCAGTTAGAGATGTTTTAAAGCCTTTTATTTCTAGCCTTCATCCAGGAAAGTTTCCTAGCATGTAAATACTGTAGTAAAGGTTTTCTAAATGTGCGTAACTGTGTGCAACATCTGTGCTCATCCACTCACCCTGTTTGCTGCTGCAGACTCCCAGGCCTGGAGACCGTAGCCCCTCCTCCAGATCCTCCACCTTCACCAGTAGCACATCCGGCTCCTCCCCCACCTCCACACCTGCAGGCTGGAGCACACAAGGACACAATCATGGCTGAGCTCCACCCAATTCAAGAAGGGAGTTTCCTTCAAAAAATAACCCATACCAAAACTTTCTTCTTTTCTTTTTACATGTTTTTAAAATACATTATAGTTCATAATGGAAGGATGTAAAAAAAAATTAAAGACACAAAGGTAAATCATTTTTAGACATTTCTGCCATGTATATAGGCTCTTTGTTTTACTAATGTGAACCCCGTTGATCTGAAGATTGATACTGGACATATGATGGATATGGGTTAGGTTTCAGTCAATTATCAAGCCAATAAAAGGAACAGGAACATAAGATAAAGAAGCACTAGAAATATTTTTTCACCTTTTAACAGAAGGTCCACATCCAGAATTTAAGGTATGTATTTTATTTATTGCAATTGTATAGGGTAAAAATATTAATAACAAACCAACTGTGAAACATGTCAAGTACTGTACACACACACAATGAAGAAAATGTTTATATTCTATTGGGGATTAGTAATTTCGTATTTAGTACCATGCATTCTTTCCAACAATATAATCTGAACATCAGAATCTATATATTTACCCAGTCTGGAGGCAACCTGTTTATACTATGGACCGTTTGTAACCCATTACTTTTTGTTTAGATATTTTTTTCGGTATTTTCTGCTTCATTTGATAGTGACGGTTTGAGACAGACAGGATTGCCAAGGGAGAGAGAGAGGCGATGACATGCAGCAATGGGACTTGGCTGGAATCGAACCTGGGCTGCTGAGGTAAGGTGGTACACACCATCAGTGAGCCACTGGGACCCATGACTTTCCTCAAACATTACACTCGGACACACTCAGGGTCATCCTTAGGCCAACATTTACCCTACACACAAGCAGTGTCCTTAAACCTCAGCAAAAAGATCAGGGCAAAAAGTCAGTGTTTGTTGGCTATCAGGAGCTTTTAGTGTGCTACAAGTTCTCTCTGGTGGCCTAGGGTTTGGACTTTAGAGATATGGAGATGTTGCATTTTCTGGAAGACAAAAGACCCGCTAATACAACTTAAACCTAATAAGACTTTTATTGTGAAAACGTTTTTTCTTTTTTTTGTCTTCGTCCCCCCCATCCAGCCCACTCAGGAGAAGCAGGCCATGTCCTCTGTGTACACGTCTGGGTGGTTTCTCTGCTGGTGCGTTCTCAGGTTGCGTATCCAGGCGAAGCCCTTCCCACACAGCTGGCAGCTGAAGGGCTTCTCCCCCGTGTGGACTCTCTGGTGCTTCTTCAGGTTCCCCGCCTCGGAGAACATCTTCCCGCAGGTGGCGCAGCGGAACGGCTTCTCTCCCGTGTGGACGCGCTGGTGGATCTCCACCTTCTTGGGCCGGTTGAAGGCCTTGCCGCAGAAGTTGCAGATGAAGAGCTTCTCTCTGGTGCTTGTTCTGTGGAGAGTCTTCATCGCTCCCCCTGCGCCCTCTCCCTTGAAGGGGAAGCCGGAGAAGTTGCCGCCGCGCCCCCAACCGTTCATGTCGGACGTCGACGGCAACGCAGGGTCATTGGACCTCGCCAGAGAGTGAGGAGGCTGTGGGACGGCCGGCGCGTTCCCATGGTTACCGTGAGTTCTGATTTGTACCGGAATCTCCCGACCGTCCCAGTCCAGCAGCTCTTCCCCTTCCTCAGAGTCCACGTCGATAACTTCCTGTTTCCGCCGCCGGCTCACGACGCCCGAACCCGGAAGTGTTTGAAACAACCCCCCGTCCCCAGATGAAGCCCCGCCTCCAGCCTCGTAAGAACAAGATGGCCGCCCATCACCCTCCTCCTCCTCGTTAAAGAATGCCCCCACCAGCGAGCCCTCGCTCTCGTCAAACACATCGAACGTGGAGCTGGGATTGGTCAGTGGTCCCGAAGGAGCAGAGCCCTCTGCGATTTCAGAGTCATTGTCAGTTTTAAGGAGAGTTGAGGATCCACTGACCTCCAGTCCTCTGTCTCTGTGGCTGGCCTGGCTCCGGCTCCGGGGCGCTGGGTGAGACTGCTGGGGCTGAGGGAGGGGGTCTGAGGTCTGGATGGAGACTGACAAGGAGTCCTGGGGGCTGGGCCGCGTTCCACCACGAGGGCCACACTCCACCACTCCTGCATGGAGGAGACAGAGAGCACGGTTATTATGGTGATTGGTATAATGACTACAACAAAACAACATTTTTTTTTACAAATACACATTCTTCCTGACTCACCATCCTCTCCGATGAGCTGTACTTGGTCTGGGTCGTCCATCCTCTCTTCCTTCACCATTAGGTTATCTGATTCCATCAGCTGCACTACTACTGTCTAAAGATTTAAGGAACATCACAAACATTTATACTCATAACACACCCCTGACAGCAACAACGATAGTGATCATATTGATAAGGGCTAAACCTGAGGGAGCAGATTTTTGAGATTTGTGTACGGACCCGTTTGCGGAAATCGATGCTGGATGCTGACTTGTATGTAATTAATAATACATATTTGTAGAGATAGATCTTCCTACCTCATCTCGGATAGGTTCAGGATGCATCGGGTTGCTGATTGGACTGCTAGTTGACGACCCGTCAGGCCACAACCCCATGTTCATCTGTCTGTCAAAAACGCTGCCTAAAAACACAAAAACAATACCTCAATTACCGGGAAGACAGGTTGTATGTGTTATGTTAACCTATGTTACTCAAGCTTCAAAGTCCCGGTCTTATAAATACTTCGATCGAATGAAGTGAATACATTTCGATGCACAGTAAGGGGCAAGCTTACCAGTGGATGTCGACAATCCACGGTATTTATCGGTGATGTTGAAGTGTGATCTGCTGTTGGGACGGCTATTCAGGGCGCTTTCGCGCAGCCTCCTCTCGGCGCTTCCTCTGGCCATCTTCAACTCCAGTAAATGCAATTTTCTCTTGAGAGCTTTGTTTTCCCTTTGGCATTGGGACATCTGCAAACTTACGACCGCGTAATCGTCGTCCACCAGCTTGCAGATCTCTGCCACGGCGGCGTTCGCCAAGACCTCCATGATTGAGGCTAGCTGGGTTTGGAATGCGATACGGGTCGACATTGTGATCGACTGGTAAGCTCGATGCGTTACAAAACCTATTTCCTCTATCACCACAAATTATTGCCTATAAAGAGATACCAATATAACGAACGGTGAAAACATAAAATCTGGTAAAAAAAAAAAAGGTTCGGTTTGCTCAAATATTAAACTGCTTCTAAGAAACAGTCGCGAGCTTGCTAGCGAACTAGCCACGACCATTGCATCCTTTCCGGTGTTCAGGAGAATTCAGTTCCTCTGTTCCCCCTTCTTTGCGCGTGCGCGATCATAATTTTCTCTTGTTGCTTGGTTGAGTTGAATGTGCCCAAATGTGGCCCTTAATGAAGCAATACAGTGATGCTGGTGATGTATGTTACTGTGATCATTATGTATAACAAGTATCATAAGTTTCATCTATACACCCGTCTTTTACACTGAGAACACAGGGGGAACAAATTTCCCTGGAGGCCTGAGGAAAGTGGTTCCCCCCCTGTATATTAGAGCCCAGCTCTTTATAAAGCAATACAGTGATGCTGGTGATGTATGTTACTGTGATCATTATGTATAACAAGTTTTATCTATACACCCATCTTTTACACTGAGAACACAGGGGGAATAGATTTCCCTGGAGTCCTGGAAAAAAAAGGTTCAGGAAGGTTGATTTTTGTATTTTCTTTTACACTGAGAACACAGGGGGAACAGATTTCCCTGGGGGCCAGAGGAAAGTTGTCTCCCCCCTGTATATTACAGTCTGATTATTTTGGACGCAATACAGTGATTATTATGTGGGGAACCGATTTCCCTGGAGGCCTGAGGAAAGTGGTTTCCCCCCTCTTATGGTAAGTGTCATCTACACATCAGTCTTTTACACTGTGGTTCCCCCCCTGTAAATAATAGTCAGACTTTTTTGTTGTTGACATTTATAAAGCACTACAGATTTACCTGTACGTACCTCCTCTCTCCTCAGCTGACGCTTGACCGCTGCCACACACGTAAATAAGCTTTAAATGCCAGAACAAAATACTTTTACTCCACCAATATGTTTGTGTCCACTTCTACCTAATGACAAAATAATTGTCATAAGGTGAAGTACATTACATAATGAACAAATCAACCGTTTAATACATCTCTAACATGGACAAGTTGAATACAAAAACCTGTTAAATAACCCAGATACAGTAGTCAAGCCAGAGAGAAAAGGACAGTGTAGTGACTACGATATCCTTTTGTTATTCCTTTGTGTAAATCCCCCTTGGGCCGACTAGGGGTAACATATAGACGGTTTACTCGAATTACTCAAACTAACGGAATGTCCAATTGAGATTTTTTTTCTTGATTAAATAAAACATCTTATAGGCTATACATACAGTATTTATTGAAAATCGTGTTTCCATAACAAATGATTGATTCAACCAATTATTCAAAAAATAGAGAGTATTGTTCTAAACAAACATCGAGTCAGCAACGTTCCAAGACAAGGTCTAAAGACTGTGCTCTCCCATCCAACAACCACACCTAACGGCCCCAGGACCTTTCCTGTAAGGACAACCTGACCTGTAGCTGGATCTGTAGAGGGAACACACTCACTAAACAGCAATCACACACACTCCTGAAAATGACCAATAAATGTAAATAACAGAATTGGCTCCTACAGACAGAATAAATACAAGTGTGTTGTAAACCAATACTTTACTGACACAGGGTCAAATCGATGCATTAGCCCCCCCATGTACCCCCGTCAAGTCCCCGGCTTGATCCTGTGCACTATGCACCCCCCTGTGACGTATGAGGTTGCTTAGGAAGGAGAAGCTCTTCCAGCACTGTTTACACCTGAACGGCTTTTCCTTTGTATGGACTGTCTGATGTTTCTTTACGTAGCCTGCCTCTGCAAACCGCTTCCCACAAGTGGGGCAGCTGTAGGGGCGCTCTCTGTCCGTCTTTCCCCTGCCCTCCATTCTTTCAGCGTGCAGTGGCAAAGAGGAGGGTGCCATTGGACCGGTGTTGTGGTTTGTTCTTGAGACTACACTGGTTGTTGTTGTGTGCATGGTGTTGGGCTGGAAGAACGTGTTGAAGGCTGGGCTCCGTTGATGCTTCTGGTCTGGTCTGACACCGTGTGGGGGTGGGAGGTAGGGGTGTTGACCAGGATCTGGCCCAATCTGAAGCCCATATATGGCTCCAGAACCAGACTGAGACTCAGAGCCTAAACTTCCAGGCCCTACCCCAGAGCCAGGTCTTGCCCCAGCCCCTAAGCAGACTCCTGCTCCCTGTCTCCTCTGGCCCCATGTGTTAGACATCCCCAGTGCCGGACCTGGGTGGCTGAGTACTGGCCCCGCTGTCCAGTGGCTGTTTTCTGTAGGACGGAGACACTGTCCAGTTTGTTCCAGATCTGGCCCCTGTCCTGGGTCTGTCTCATGGTAGTAATGCACCAGATCCTGATGGTGAGAGGTCCAGGCTCTGGTGCTCGTCTCTAAGGTTCTGTCTCCATCGACAGCTGCACATGGAAACCAGAGAGAGAGGGGAAAAAAAGTTGCATCAGCTGTTAAGGCAACAGAAATGGGATATGGTGTAAAGGCTATACATTTTCCTCACTTTTTCTCAGATCCATATCGTCACCCTCGTGGCTGAAAGTGTCTTCTGCCTCTTGTTCCTCATCCTTCCTCTCCAGCTTGACAGGGCACTCCTCCGCTCCTGCGTCATCCGAATCGAACAGCTGTAGCAATAAAGAAGAAGAAGAAGAGGAAGTGACTTCACATCATTACATCATGTCTTCTTAATATTATATCACCTTAAATGAGATCTCTGTGTTTGAAAGTTCATATGATTAGAAGGTGTCTGTCAGTACATGTGTGAGTCTGTCTGAGCCCGGTGGGAGTGGAGGCGATGGAGTTGGACAACGGTCAGTCATCTCCTGCTTGATCTGGGACTGGTTGGAGCTGCTAGCTGAGGCCTCAGCATCTGCAGACTGATGTGAACATAAAGAGAGAGTACTTCCTTGTGATGCGATTTGGAAAGCCAGCTGTTTGGAGAAAGGACTGAGGATGGGAAATGCTAATACCAAATCAGGATAGTAACAATGAAAATTACAGATGAATTACAATATGTTTGAGGTATTTTTTAAACCCTGTGTTTGGCAAATTAGATAAGAGCACAGACCTCTTCAAGGATTCTGACTGTGATGACATCCTGGGTAGAAGAGTCTGGCCCCTCATTGGCAGCAGCTGACTGCTCTCTGATCCTCCAGGAGCCTTGTCTTTCCGGTTTCCCCACATTCCGAAGATGGCCAGAAAGGTTCCCTCCACCTGACACAGACAGATTGTACGTGTGAGGGGCGGGGTGATTTAAATGAACAAATTAAAAAAATACCACATCGTCTAACTTCTAGTTTAGCACACCTCTTGATACGGCTGCTGCTCTGAACTTGTCGAGTAGCCTGACGCTAACTCCGGGACGATTTGCGAGGACGCGCTCTCTCATCGTCCTTTCTGCGCGTTCCCGGGCCATCTTCAATTCCAGCGTCTGTAGTTTTCTTTTCAAAGCTCGGTTCTCTCTCTGACTGTGGCTCATTTCCAGACGAATGACAGCATAATCTTCGTCTACCAATTTACAAATCTCAGCAACAGCTGCGTTCGCTAGCACCTCCATGATGGAGGCTATCTGAGTATGAAAAGCCATCGAGTTGGTCATTGTCGGCGTTCAACCGTGCCTTGCCAACAGAAAACGAGCTAACCACATGACATCCGAAGCTTCTCCACAGAATGATTTGCTTGGAGTATCTGGCGTTGTTCTAAAATGCTATCAGAATCTGCCCAGATCGCTTTGGTCGATGGCAAAGAGCTAACAGTGTTTACTTCCGGCTATTTTTTGTGAAGAACGATGTCAATGGTTAGCATGCTGAGAGGCGTGGTTTTGGTTCGCTGCAGATGCAATAACTTTTTATATTCTATATTCAACACTTTCTTCTTTGTTTTGTAATCTTTTTTTTTTTTATAAACTAGCATCTAATATTGTACACAATAACAACGAGTTATTTTAATTAATTTTCTCGAGATATTCATGCCATTATCTCAAAATCCCCGTGTGCCTCAACAGGTGATTGTTTAGGTTGCAGCGCAGGTAAAAATGTCTGCAGCACTCAGCCCCGGAAAATCCAGTTCCTCCCGTTGTTATTGAACAAGCGCTTTAGGGCATGACTTTTGAAAACAATTTGAGAAAGCCAAAATGTCAAATGTCTTTGACCGCAAATGTGCATACCACTACATGAAAATTCAAATCATATAATTGCATTTACATTTTCATATACTGAAATAGCACTGGCAAAGTGGAAAATGAAAATGCAATGTGGGAATCCTTAACATTTACGTTTCCATACTACTGCGGTATAAGTAGTTTCTATATAAAAAATAAATTTAAAAAAATTCTATATCTGAAACTACTTTGTTTGGAATATCCTCTTGTAAAGTTGTAAAGACACGCCATTGCAAAATTATACAATACAATTAGATTAGAAAAAGAAAAAAACGCTGGTATGGTTTTATAGCTCTTAAAAAATTTAACGCGCTCTCCAGTAGGGGGTTGTCGATTATTGATGACGTCTTAATTTACCGTAATACATTTTCATTACTAATAAAAACGCTATTCTTTCGTAGGTGTCAACTAATTTAATCTTGACAAGAAACAGGCATTACGATGAGAAATGTAAATATTACACAAGGTTTAATGACCATACACTATTCACATCCTATAATGTCTTCCGATATTCTAAAAGGCAAAATGTACCAACTGTGTAGCCTAGAGCTACAAGTAGCCTAATCATTTCCATACATACATACACAGCTTACAAACACGTTTCTGACATGACGGTTCTACAGACCTAAATTAAGAGTTAGTGTTTAAGGGAGATATTCTCACCATATAGCAAACAACACCCACTCCTGTGAGTTGATAGCTTGTCAAACACTGCATCTGCTACAAAGGTTCTTTGAGTCCAGACCAACGGCACTTGACACACACAGCTTTCCAGACTTTTTCACTGACCTCAGTTTTGTTCATGAAAGCAAAAACACAGACGACAATAACCATCCCACTTTTGACATATCGTCCCTCCTTCTGCCTCTTACTTGCCAGTCCCACACGTATATGACACACCAGACCTGTGTCAGTTACATGGAAATTACTTGAAAGCATTTGCGTAATTGAGGAGGGTTTGATTTGAGTCATAATTGGCACTGCACTGCTGATTGGTTCCCAGCCAAGCATTCAACCGCATCTGAAAGTAGGAAGGACCCAGCTCAGCATAATACTCCATAACCGAAACTCACCGCCTCCAACCCCAATTATTTTTTCTTCTTAAAAAAATTAAAATAAATCCTTCCATTCCTTCTCTACAGCCCACACTGGGACTGCTGCCTGTGCCTCCGAACGCTACACAACTGGCTGAAGGACTGGCCACAGCGAGCGCAGCTGTAAGGTTTCTCCTGCGTGTGGACGGTGCGGTGCCTCTTCAGGTGACTGGAGGAGATGAAGCTCTTCCCGCACAGTGAGCAGTGGTAACGCCGCTCGCCAGAGTGGATGAGCAGGTGGACCCGCAGGTTGTTGGGCTGAGCGAAGCCCTTTCCACAGTGCTGGCAGCTGTAGGGCCTCTCACCTGTGTGGGACCGCTGGTGCACCTCTAGGCTGGCCATGCTGGGGAACACCCGACCACAGAAGTTGCACACCATTGGCTCCTTGTCCGAGCCGGTCTTGCAAGGCCGCCTTTGATTGGCTAAGGAATTGGTTGGGAGGTCAAAATTGGGAAAGGCGGCCATTTCGTGGGCGTTTCCTGGGAAGAGCATAGTTGGTGGGACTTCCATGTCCACTTGGGTAGGGTAGGAACAAGATGGGTGTCCAATGTCTGAGTTGTTCAGGCCCGCCTGAGCAAACGCTGCCCCCAGATGGCTCACTCTCTCCTGCATCCAGGCCAGATCTAAGCCCAGGCTGTTCAGTCGCTCAGGACTTGGTTCAGTTTCAATGGGCGGCTGAGGCAACTGGACAGCACAGTCGGGTTGCGTCTCTAGCTTGGGATCAGGGCCAGTGGAAGGATTGGAGGACTTAGGTTGGCCTTTGGGCTTGGGCCTGCAGGTCAGATCCACCGTGTCCTCAGTGGGGGAGCATTGGGACACATTCAGTCGGTCACTGCTGTCTGCTTCCTCACTAGGCTCTTGGGCTGCAGATGGAGAGGAGGGAGGGGGCAGTTAACACAAGTGTGAATAGTAGGTAAAACATACTTTTGATGATGCCACAAGCTAATAAGTGTTGCTTATCAACTACAGAGCCGATATTCACTCCAATGGTCAAAACTGACACTAACACAGGGATGTTCCTATGTTTACTCCCACTCACCAGTGGGACCAGTTTCCGACCTGATGTTCACTTCAACTTTCAGGTTCAAATCACAGTCTGCTCTCTCCTGTTTAACCTGGGGCAAAGAGGTTTCCTCCTGCACGGAGAAATAACCTGTTCAGTTCTGACCAAATCAACATTATATTTATAATCTTGATTTGATTAATTCGTTCTTAGTTTACCTGTGGCATGTTGTGTGTATTAGTCTCTTCTTCGGCTGTAGCGACAGGGCCGCTGGGATGGTCATCACTTGCAACCACGGCTGCAGAGACTGCAGAGGGGGCTAAAGAATATTGATTACAATTACGATCAGTAATCCAACTGAAGCAGTGTACTTAGGCTACATAACAGCCTGAACAGGAGTAACATTTCCATAGCTTGCTAACTAGCCAAAGGACCATTACCTTCGGGAGGTCTGTAATGGACGTTGTGCATTTCATCCCGTTGATAGCGTCTCCTCAGCTTTCGTTCGTAGCTCCGCACCCTCACATCCATGTCTCGTAATCTTCTCCGCAGATCATCATTCTCCTTCTCGCTTTGTTCTCTCTCTAGCTCCATTTGTGAACGAAGGGCGGCATAACCATCGTCCACAAGTTTACATATCTCTAGCACGGCCGAATTAGCTAGTAGCTCTATTATCGAAGCAATCTGCGCCTGAAAGCCAACACAGTCCGCCATCATTGCCATTTCTAGTTGCACACAGGGGAGCCGTTCATAAAACCGTTATACAGCTAGCCAAATAGTTCAACTTCTGCGTAAAATGTCGATTAAGAACTTTTACATGTAAACGAAGTAACGTTTATCTTGTTGTCAGGTTGCTTTTCGTGAGTTGTGGCTATGATGTTGAGGTGCTTCGGGGTTTGAGTCGCCTTCTGATGACGTAGGTTTGTTGTTCAGCATCAGGCAAATTAATCTGCATTCTAATCGACTTTACTATATACCCCTTCAATGTCTAAGTGAAGTACTTTACAAATACTATAATTAAAAATAATTGGTCCATAGACAAAAGGGTTTAATGATTTCACATTAATACATTTAAATAAATATATCTTGTAAACTATTAAAAAAAATGTCAACAGTGCTGTGCTACCACAATCCATTCATCGATCAAAACACATTCATGCACATCATAAACAAACCTCTTCCATTCATGATACAATTATAAATATTATTTCCTGATGTGAACGCTCTGATGCCTAACCAGATTACCCAATACAGAGAAGCTCTTCCCACACTGAGTACAGCTGTACGGCCTCTCTCCAGTGTGGACACTCTGGTGCACCTTCAGGCTGCAAGCCTGGGAGAACCTCTTCCCACACAGGGAGCAGCTGTACCTCTTCTCCCCCGTGTGGACACTCATGTGTCTCTTGATGTGGCTGGACTGGGAGAAGTGGCGGCCGCACTGGGCGCAGCTGAAGGGTTTCTCACCGGTGTGGACCCTCTGGTGGGTCTTCAGCTGGTGGAGGTGCAGGAAGGGTTTCTTGCACTGGGGGCAGTGGAAGAGTCTCTCTCCGGCATGGGACCTCTGGTGCACCACTAGGTCTCGCGCGTTGTGGAAAAGCCGTCCGCACTGCTCGCAATGGAGCACCCTTTCCGGGTCCAGTCTGATGCGGGGCGAAGTGTCCGTCAGGCCGCCGAAACCACCCCCACTGGCCAGGAACTGATATGAAGACTCCCCCTCGGTACCCACACCTCCATTCCGGTGGAGAACCTGCACCACGTTGGCGTCGGGCGAGGAGAACAGCTCGTCGAAGGACGAGTCGAACCCGGTGGCATCTAGCTCGCTGGACTTGCTCTCGTGGGTCTGAGAGGAGAGGTTAGAGGCCGACTCCCCGTCCTCTCTGTCCCTCCCAGTAATGGGATCTAGAGACAGGCCCGATCCAAAAACCTTCCCATCAGCCCAAGTGGACTCTGCCCCTCTTTCCATTTTGAGAGAGTCGACTCTTCCGAGCCCGAGCGAGGAGACGAACCCGTGCGAGCTCTCTCCGTCACCTAGCAACAGGGGAACCTCTGCACCGAACGACCTCATCGCTTCCACCGAGAACGAGCAGGACGGTTCCACGGCGTCTGCAGGAGACGCCATTTGAGATGACGAGCCTGCAGTTTCACAGCCTCCGACGTACATGTGGTGCGGCTGCAGCTGCTGGCTGGTGGTGCTGTGGTGACCTCCAGGGAGAGGGGACCTCAGGACGTCGCTGTCACCGGCCTGCTCCTGCGATCCCTGGGCAGGGTGCGCTGGTGGTGACCCGGGCCTTTGCAACCCTGGAAGGCTGGAGCCTGGACTCCTGTGCTGGTCCAGAGGCGTCTCTATGTTCAGAGTGTGGTGGTTGTTGTTAGCAGGAAGAGAGTGAGATACTCCAGCTGAAGGGAGTGAATGAAAGAAGAAAATGCTTAAGCACTGCAGGCCGAACAACTCATAACACGAGTCACAAACAACCTCTACTGTAAATGCATGGTACTTACCATTTCCCTGGGCCAGGTGAGAACTGCAGTCTTTCAGTTCCTCCTCCTGCCTCTCTTCCTTTATCAAGACCAGCTCAGGGTACTCCAGGGGGTCCTCAGGCTGTTGAGGAACATTTTAAAGGAAGTATAACTTATCTGACAGTACTCTGTGTTTTCTAACACAAATGCCACATATACAATTATAACTCAAATACAAAAACAATGTAAGGTGTGTGTGTATGGGGGGTGGGGTGAGTGAGAGTGTGTATGTCTGAGAAGGACTCTGAGACAGGGATCTCTACAGTCCTCTGTATAGGATGCATGGACCAAACAGGAGCTTGCAAGACGGCTCACCTGAGCACACACAGTAGAGAGGTGGGTGCCCTGGTCCCCAATCAGCCTGGATCCTGCTGCATTCTTCTTGGCGTTTAAGGAATGCTTAACAGCTACATGAGCTAAAGTTATTCAAAGAAAGACGATAACGCAGTTTAACAAACGCAAATACTGCACCGGGTAAAACTCTGTTACTGTGGGCGTCATCATAGCTGCCTACCTTTCCTAGCGCAAGACACAGCCAGGTGAGGTAGGGGGCTCCTTCTGGCGAACCGGTCCCGTGATCGAACTTCCATTAACCGTAGTTTGCTCTTCAATGCCAGGTTCTCTCGCTGAGCCCTGGATATTTCAAGCCGCAGCACGGCGTATCCGTCGTCAACAAGCTGACAAATGTCTGATACTGCCGCGTTGGCCAGCACTTCCATGATGGAGGCAAGCTGCGAATGAAAATTAACATTCGCCATTGTCCCAGATGTGTCCCAACGTTTGCTCCCAAATTATTGTATTCACGAAACCATTTATCTCATGAATCTACGGGCAGAAATGCTTATACCGTCGACATGTAGCCTATGTAACTACCAAGGCGGCTTTCATGTCTGTCCTTACAGTAGACCCAACTTCCCTTTATGAGTCCACTGTTTACTTCCGGGTTGTTTAGGTTGCGATATTAAATACCGTAAGTACTAGTGTTACTAGTGGGCACAGTGCTTTTTTAACTGTTATTTTTATTTCAATGCACTTTTTATTCTACTGTAACATCAGATTCAAGTGAAAATGTTAAACGTATCAATGATATAATTCAAAAAGTCAGAATCAGGGGCTGATCAGGGGCCTTGGAATCGTCCTAATCTTACCCCGTTAGGGTGCCCCTGGTCACCATCATCTAAGTCACCTTTTTACAAAGAAAATACAGATTTCTTGTAGCAGTTCTCGTCAGGGATTCCATTACAGAAATAAGGTGATTGTGAATAAGTTGTTGATGATGACATATAGTTCATTAACAAGTTATTGAGGTCTAAAAACTTTGAACAACGAACCACACAAAACAAGTGAACACAATTGTATATTTCACTTAATAGACTTGCTTTACTTCCTGTAATGGGAGCCAAATGACCATAAACACATGGGAAGTGGAGTAAATACAACAAATGCTTTGAGTAACACATACATTTGTTTATTGTCTGCAAATTAAATTTCAAGCAAGAAATAGCCTCAGACATGCATCCTTCAACAAATCAGAATTCAGAGATTGTTTGACACAGTTGCTACATAATCTCTGTGTGAGTGAGTGAGTGAAAGAGAGAGAGAAAGAGAGAAAGCTCCCCCCCCCACCACCTTACAGGTAATGAGGATGTCTCCTCTTCATATGGACCTTAAGGTTCTTCAAGCACATCACACGTTCGCAGACCTCACAAGTTGCCGTGGCAACCCCCGGCCTTCGGGGGCACTCCAAAACTGCATGTTGCCTTGGCAACCCGCCACCATCTGGGTGCCTCCTCAAGATGTGGTTGCGGAGGTTCTTGGTGAGCAGCGTGAGGCCGCACTTGTGACAAATTGTCTCTCTTGAAGCCACCGATGACCTGACCTGACCCACATCGCTCAGGCCAGAGATGAAAGAGAGAGGAGTCTGAGAGGCGGTGCTTACCAGCGCTCCACGCTTCTGATTGGTGGGGGATGAGAGAGTGGCGGTTGAGAACGAGGATGGGGCGGAGTTAGATTGGCTGGTGGTGGGGCTGGAGGCCCTGCATGACGTCACGTGGTTGATGAAGTCGGCCTTCTTCAATATGATGGTTCTGCAGAACGGGCAGTGGTTGTGACCTGATGAACTACACTCTAAAAAGCACCTAAAAAGGCTGTAGCCTGGAGATCAAACACACACAGAAACATATTAGGGAATATTATATGCAGGGCACAGAGAATGTATAAAGGCAGAGAAGAATTTACCTCCGTAGTTCACAGCCCTTGAAAGGTGAGACTGCAGATGTCTGCGGAGTTTATACTTGTTGGTTGGTTTGAACACAGAGGTTTTGCAGAAGGGACAGTGATACCTGTTGCAGCAATCCAAGCATTTATTCACTGAAGGCAGAGTGTTCTCTTTCTGCACTGAGATGTGGACCTGTCAAGATATTAAACGACTTAGAATAAATAAAAATACTGAATAAATAAATATTTGAAGTCTTGGCTTTATCACAGCTATAGGCCTACCTGGTCCACCGCTTCATGTTCTTTAATGGTTTCTGTTGATAGTATACCGCCTTCAGAAATTCCCCCAAAACCCTTTTCTTCTGCTGCTGGAGCAGGTGTTAGTTGACTACAGTCCTCTACTTCCATACACAGAGTAGACTCCTCATCACACAATCCCTGGATCGGAGTTAACTGTTCCTGATCTAGAAAAACAGAGGAAATCGTATGAGCCTGTGCCTTTATTTTTTGCACGTAGACCCTAGAAGACTAATAAACTATCAATCTCACCAGAATTTGGGACACCGTCGAGACAGTATTTCGGTTTAACCATGAACCTCTCCATCTCCCGTAGCTTCATCTCAAGGCGAAAAGCCTCCAGGCTCTCTTCCATCACTTGGCAAACCTCGTGCACAACTGATGTCGTCAACGATTCCATGATTGAAGCAACACGCAAGCGAAATGTTACATCCAACGACATTCTAGCGTACCTATCTTGATATTGTAAATAAATGCGGTGTTTGTTTGTGTTGTCAACCTAAAGCAAGGATCGCTATCCGCATATTAATAACTTCCGGTTCAATTGGGCAAAGGCTTTTCAAACCAGGGCATGCCGATTTGTTCTTCTGACAGTGAAGGATGGAGTCCATTGAAAAATGGTAAGCAAATGCACGTAGTTCAACCAAAATACATATATGTTACCCTGTCCATACATGGGACCGTTAAAACACGATTAATTGGCAATACAACACAAACAGGTTAGTCCAGATAGGCAGAACATACAGCACCAATGTGATTATAAAACATGTCAGCTTTAGTATTTCTGTCTTTTTAATAGTTCGATCATTCTGTTCATCAAGGCATGTCAGCACAGTAAGGAGTTACAAATGACACAAAACAGAAAGCTATACATTTTGATGAGTGCCATGTGGCCATATAAACACATTTGCACACAGTCCAAAGCATCATCTCTGGTGAAGTCAGACCAGGGAGTGTCCCGTATGCACACTAAGGTGCCTCTTCAGGTGGCTGGACTGAGAGAAGCTCTTCCCACATAGTTTGCAGGAGAACGGCCTCTCTCCTGTGTGAACCTAGGCACAGAGGCACAGACTCCACACTGTTAAAACCTCCTCCCATCCCCCCGTAGCAACTGTCTGTCAGGAATTTGTCTTTGGCTGTTTAGTACAAAACATTGCTGACATATAAAACATTGCTGACATATTACTAATAAACTACAAGTGCAAGGTATTGAGTTAGTAAATAAATAACTATTCAATAATGTATTACTTTATACTTAGGGTAGGGATCAAACCACGGTTTAAACCTACATCTATGATTAGATTAGAAGTACATTCTTCTGGTGAGTCTGTGGGGGCTGATAGTGTTTAAACAGCGGTGGTCACCTTACTCTCCATCCTAGAGCTCCACCCCAAAACCACTTCCACTACGCTAGACAGAGGTCTGTTACTCACCCTCTCGTGGTTCTTCAGCTGGTGCCCATAGGAGAACCTCTTAGCGCAGTGACGGCAGGAGAAGGGCTTCTCTCCGGTGTGGACGCGGTGATGTCTCTGTAGGGCCGCGGGTCGGGGGAATAATTTACCGCACACCTCGCACTTAAGATGGTACCAGTACCCAGTACCCTGCGGCTTCTCTGTGTGGGTATCTCCTCCTCCTCCTCTTCCTCCTTGGTTCTCTGCACTGCCAGTTGCTCTGGAGAGGAGCGAGGAGTAGTGGATGAGTGGAGGAGGAGGATGGGTGGATGAGGGGAGGTGCTTCCCTAAGGCTCTCTGCGCGGTGGGGGGTTCTCTCTGTGGGTTGGGGAGGTGGTGCTGCTGGTCTCCCTGCTTCTGTTGCTGGTGGAGAGGCCCTGGAACCAGGTGTGAGGAGGAGGAGGAGGTGGAGAAGAAGGAAGAAGAGATGGAGGATGAGAAGAAGGAGGAGGAGAAGGAAGAGGGGGCCGAGGTGGAAGGCAGCTGGTCGAAATCGTCCATCAAATAGTTCATATCTCCTCCTCTTCCTCCATCATCATCCTCAGTTCCCCGGTCCTCTCTGATCACTGCTTCTTGGTCCGATAAGCTCCACTCACAGTTGATCCCAGCTTCTTCTTTGATGGGGGCTGGATCCACCACCACCACAACCACATCAGGCTCCCAGTCCTCAGAGGCCCGGACAGCCGTGCAGGTCTCTGGGTTATTAGGCTCCCCTTCTCCCATCTCTGGAGGACCAGTGGCCGTTCTGCTGGGGGTCAAGCTCTCCACTTTGATAATAACGGGCAAACCTTTCTTCGTTTCCCTGCCCTGCATCCAACAAGAGGCTACTGTTATAAATCAAGCATTCATTCCTAATTTAATTTATAAGAACAATGCAAAACAATAAAATCTGACTAATTTAACGTGAAGAAGTCTGATGTCACCTGGCTGTGTTTGTCGTTCGTGTTTGGGACAGCGTTGGGGTTTGAAGAATTGCGCCCTGTAGCACTCTGCAGCGTAGAGGTTCCATGTACACCAGAACGATTGTCCACTAGATGAAATATAAATAAATGAATTGTAAAAGCTACATTACATAAAAAAAACATATCTACTGAGGCAGTTAAAATCTACTTGCAATATGCTGGGGAGTCCCTGGACTTCTCTTTGGCATGAGCAACATCACCGGCGTCGATGTGCTTCTGAACGGTGCGTCGCTGTCGCAGAGTCCCGAACTTCTCTGCGTTCCGTCGGTAATTCTGAAGTTTGGTCACAAGTAGCTTACGCCGTAGGTTGTCAATCTCTCTCTGGCTTTGAGAGATTTCCAATCGTAGGACGGCATAGCCATCATCAACGAGTTTACAGATCTCAGCAACAGCCGTGTTCGCTAAAACCTCCATTAAAGAGGCTAGCTGTTCGTGGAAGGCGACACTATTGGACATAACTGCTACAGTCTTAAGCCCCTCAACAATACCTTGTCCACTGTGTTCTATGAATTGGCCCTGTGGTGTTATTTCATTAGTCTCTGGCTGAAGAACAACCTTCTTTACATGGACAGTCAACTGTACGGTCAACACAAATGTATAAATCCAGAAAAACTGTTTTACTTCCGGGTACATACCGCAAGCTTTTCAAAATAAAAGTAAACATTGCCTTACATGATCATATTACGACAAACAGGTTTTTAGGTCAGTATTTAATTTTATTTCATTTATAAAATACAGATACAGAATAATCTGAAACAATGCACACGATTTTAGGTCATATAGACCTAGGTTTGTAACAATGTTACAATTAACATTCATTTTCCAATCTCTGGCTGTAGAAAAAGTACACACATTGGCTTCAACTGTTAATGAGTTGAAGAGTTCATGAGATCTGCAGTAAAAGAAACACAAGCCAATCAGGAAATTAGAAAATGTAAACATAACAAAACAAAACATAAAAGAAACTGTGTGACTCTTTAGCATTCTAAAACCCTGAAGAATCTTGAGCTACAACATTAAAACTATCGTAATCATCGAACTTTGGAATGTCTTCAAATATTGAAATCTTCTAACCATATCAGTTCCTCAAAGGCAATCCACTTACCTGACCTAATGAGTAGTTTCGTATGATGTCATTCCTCAGGATGGTGCGGAAGGTTTTGCAGACCAGTGAGAGGTTCCAGTAGCCCCTCCTTCCGTCATAACGGATAACCTCCCTGAAGATCCACACCATGGACTCTAGAGGAAGCTGGACAAACAAAACAAGTGTTGAGTCTTATTATACTATATTCTGTTCTAGGATAAATCAAACGTATATTATTTCAGGCTACTTGTTCTTTTCAAATACATTTTTGTGATGAAAATGAATAAAATGAAGAATAAGGCGCATTTATTCAAATGTATTACAATAACGTACCTCGAGGAAATGAGGATTCCTAAGTGGAGGGTACCATTGGCTGCTCTGTTAACAAAAAAACAAACAGTAAATGAAGTCAATGGAGTCAACACCCATCTCCATCTATCCTGAATTCCCATGCATTGGCCAAATGGCTCTGTCACCTCCAACGTGCATCTGCATGATAACCATCATTACCATCATTGTGAGAAGTCTGTCCTCTTGTCCTCGTCTGGTAGCCTGTCCTGCCTCAAAAGACAAGAAGTCATCGGGGTCTGCTTGCCTCTCCCCTTCCTGATCTCCACTCACGCCGATGTCCAGGACTAGGTCGTCGTGGTCGTGGTTGCCCCGCCCCTCCTCCTCGTCTCCGCCTTCCTCTCCGTGTGACGCGAACAGCGCCGTCTCCACGGCAACCAGCCCCATGTCCTCCAGAAAGTTGTTGAGCGCTTCTTGGAAAGTGGAAAGGCTCACTTCCTCCTGGTGCTTCCTTCTCATGTGCTCCCGGAAGCTGCACCTGCTCAGGGTCAGGCCGCAGCGCTCGCAACGAACTTTGACCTTCCTCCAAGGGATGACCCCTTGGGGCTGCCGCTCCATTGCTAGCGACTTCATCAGGATCTCCCCCCAGGACTCCGAGCTGACCTCCTCCCTGTGCCTCCTCTTCATGTGCACCTTGAAATTCTTTTTGTTCAACGTCACGCCGCAGTGCTGGCACTGGACCCTGGAAATCTTGGAGTCCGCCGGGCCCCGGTTATGCACTTCCTGGTTCAACAGCTCCAAAAACTCCTCCTTGTGCCGCCTCTTCACGTGGACCTTGAAATTCTTCCGATTCAGGATGATGCCACAGAACTGGCACTGCATCTTGGATATTCTTGGATCTAGCATCTTGCTGGGGTCAGGAGAGCCCGGTGCTGGCTCCATCCTCTCTGGTGTCTGGGCCCCAGACATGGTCGCCGCAGCAGAATTGCCGGTAGTGTCCTTTCTCAGAGCGCCGTGGGTGAGCGCGGAAGAGGAGGGGGCTGGGCTCCCCATGGGGGTGGAGTTCAGCCCATGCGTTGGAGAGTAGCTACCGAAGGACATGTGTTCTGGAGATTCAGGTTCCGGTTCAGATTCCGGTTGCGAGGTGGCCATGTCTGGAGATGCGTCAGGGCCGGGGCTGGGAGAGTGGCCTGGGTGCTGGGCCGGAGAGGCATGCTGGGTGGGAGTGACAGGAGGAGAGTTTGCAGAGGGCCCTTTGGGGCTGGGAGGAGAAGAAAAAGGAGGAGGAGGGTGTTGATATTGTTCAGCAGGCTGTGGCGTCCGTGGTCGACAGTTGAGGATGTGAGTCTGAAAGGAGCTTTTGTTGATAATGGTCTCAGTGCAGTAGCAACAATGGAAGTGGGCCGTCTTTCTACAGGTCAAATTGCACTTGTAGATTACAAACCCTAAAACACACAAGAAATATATAATCAATATATCTAATACCTGCACACAGGACATCTTGATAGCAAATGTTACAAGTATCAGCCTCTACGTTGTAAAGCCTCATAACAATGTAAAAGGTTTATTTTACTAATTTACCGTCATGGTGGATTGCTCGGTTCTGATGTGTCTGTATGTGGGGGACGATCCTGTGGAACTCATTGGGTTTGAACACAGAGGGCTGGCAGAAGGGGCAGTGGTAGAGGGAGCAGCAGGTGTTGCACCTATCTATCCGTGGACTCTCTCCTACCTGCAAGCACGTGATGTGGCGCTGTCCCTGTACCAAATTAAACATACCTATGCTTACGAACACAACAACAGTTCTTGTGAATTCAAAGAGTAAGGGTGACCTTGCAGTCATTTGGTTTCGAATTGTTCCTTAAATTTAAATTATGGTGTTCAATATTAGACACAGTAGCCTAGCACTAGCAGTCAAATGAATATTGTTCGATCTTAACTACCTTACTGGCGGTCAGACAGACTTCAGCGTTGATGCTGAGGTTCATTCCTGAGGGGCTCTGTTTGGAACCCTCGGGTGTGACGGGTGTGAAAACTGTTTCCGCCTTGGTTTGATAAACATAGCTAACGTTCCCATGTTTATCATGATCAGACGTGACATTAGCGGGACTGTTGGTTCTTCTCGATGAAGTAGTGACAAGCGTCTGAACAGCGCCGGTCGCCGTATCACTACTAAACTTGGCCAATTTAAGCCTTCTCTTTAAGTCTTTGATTTCATCTTTGCTTCTTAATACTTCGAGCCGTAACGCTGCATAGCTGTCCTGAACAACTTTACAGATATCTCTCACGGCTGCTTCGGCTAGAGTGTCCATAATTGAAGATATCTGCCGGTTTAAATAGCATGTTTCCGACATTTTTGATGTTCCAACACCTAAGAGCGAAATGTCTAAATATGATTAGTTGAATTCCAATTGTGGGAATCGTTGAACTTGTGGGTTTCAGCAGCTTAATTTTGGACGTTATGCTTCTTCTTCTTGTTATACGACAGTTGGCAACCAGTTTACTGGTGCATTACCGCCACCTTCTGCTCCGGAGAAAAAATAAATTTTCTTCTGATCTGCTTTTCTAATGCCCCGTAAATATAATAAGCAGTTGTGTTTGCGGGCTACTGTCACTACTACTGAACCTCTAACACGATATCGCCACATGGCGATTCAGACGCTCCAGATCCGCACCCAACCCAAACGTTCAAAGACAAGGAAAACTTGGGAGACGCAATTAAGTGAGGGAATAACTTCCTCCACGATCGGCGATGCAGAGACGATAATGTATGTAGAATAAAAAATAAAAGTAAACATTTACAAATGAGTGGATGGTGAAGTCACATACAAATTTTTGGCCTTTACCTCAAAGTCTGAGGGCTGTTGTACATGAAGAAATCTCACCAACGTACTCCACCAAAAGTCATTGGTTGAGCATGAAGGTAAAATAATTGATGATGTGGACAACAGTCCTACCATTACTGATGATATGTAATAAAATAAAAAACTATAAGGAAGAAATCCTTTACCAAGGACTTTTTGCCCTGGTAAAGGAACTATATTATTTTATTATCTTAAGTCATGTATAACTGGAACTGTCTCCAAGATAGATAAGCACTTTTGTGACTTTCCGTCACTCCCACAGCCTTCTGAGTTTCACCCATGATCAGAGACCTAGTATGAAGATAAGATGTATTTATAACATCATATTCAACCTACCCAGAGACAAGGAAGTCACATACTAATCCATAACCTCACGTTGTTGATGGTAAAACTTAATCCACTTCCTTCAAGTGAAGAAGATAAGCACACAAGGACATTCATTTAAAATGTGTGATCTTGCCGGTGAGGTTGCCAGTTCGATTCAGGCTGTGCCAAATGATGTTGTGTCCTTGGCACTTCACCCTACTTGCCTGGGGAGAATGTCCCTGTACTTACTGTAAGTCGCTCTGGATAAGAGCATCTGATAAATGACTAAAATGTAAATGTAATCTTGAAAACTGATGTTTCTTTAAGTAGTATACAAACTGATACTGATGTTGACGCTAATATATATATATATATATATATATATATATGTTTTGTACCTTTCACAAACTTTTGTATGAGAACATACTCAACCTAGGACATTAGGATATACATAGAAACAATGACAACAAACACTATATGATTGTAAGGTCCAGTTGGGAATGTCAATGTTGGTGTTGTTGACACCTCAGAATGCACAAACGTCTGAGAGAACACTTTTAATACAAATTATTCAAAAGCCTTAAAATATCAACAACATCCCTCAAACGTATTCCATTCTTTTTTATATATATGTATTTTTGGTTGCATTTCTGCCTTTAATACTTATTTCTGACAGAGATAATGTGCTTGGAGAGGACAGGAAATGTGGGGAGAGACAAGGGATGACATGCAGTAAAGGACCAACAAGGTGCAAGCATTAGTGAGCCCAAACTTATAATATTCTGAGTTGTATCCTGGATTTCTGTTTTTGGATCATTACAGTCTGATTAACAGGAGCACAAACAACTTCTTAAGTTAACCTCCAACTCCAATAATAATTGTAAAAATGACACAGTAAATGATATACACTGGAAGTGTCCAAATCTCCAAGTTACAAAGTTCTTGTTTTCATGTTTCGCATGGAGATTGCGGATACAGCACTTGCGTCATGACCATAAAAAGTCTTAGTCCTGACTGTATATAAACAGCCAGTCAGCCTTCTCCTGCATCATCACTTCAACTGAACACCAAACGAAGACAACCTGAGTAAAACAAAATCTGTGATTCTTCTGACAGGTGAGATAACTGCTACGTTTGGACTTATCTCTCTCTCTCTTTCTCTCTCTGTCTCTCTCTGTCAACTATATTCGTCCAAATGTTGGTATTTGTAAGAGCAGAAGGGACCACCTGCTGACACATTCCTTGTTCTCTTTTTCTGTCTCTAGAAGTCCTTTAAGATCCTCATCTTCACCATGAAGCTTCTAGTAGTTTTGTCTCTGCTACTCTGTGTGGCTCTCTCAGTCAGAGCTGCCGCAGGTGGGTGTGCATCTATCTGCCTAAACACACACACACACACACACACTGGGCTATATTCACCTGTAGTGGTAGAACTGTAGTGGAGCAGATTCATCAGAACGGTGAAGTGCTGAAATAGAATCGTGGAACATTAAAAATCCAGATATTTCGTTGAAACAATATTGCTAGTCTCGGTTCTCCTCAGGTCAGCACTGCTTTTGTGTCATAGTCAAAACTCACAAGTAGTGCTTTTGTGGTTTTATAGTTCCTGTCGAGGAAGAGAAAAAGGCTCCTGTTCCAGGTTTGTGATCCTCACTGTTGCTTCCAAACGGCTCAGTCTATTTATTTGCATCGATACCAAGGTCTGAGGATATAAAAAGACCCAATGCAACATTGTGATGAATAATCTGTGTTTCGTGTTTCTTTAGTGGAGGATATGGTGCTGAAAGAGAAGCTGGAGGAGCCTGTCGAGGTGGAGGAAGTGAAGAAGATGGAGGTGGAGAATCAGATGGAGCTGGAGACGTTCCCAGAGGAGAGAGACACAGTCCTCGGTAACTTTATCTTCTGAAACCTGTTTGGGAAAACGTATCTGTAAGAAACACTGTCAAAATTAATATTTTGGACTTTGGCTTTACTATCTGGATTTCACATACTGATTATAGGTTTGCCACCTTTTAGTTTTTTTTTTTAAATGAGGAAGAGAATGCAGTAGAGCCTGATGTCTTTTATAATTAAAACAAAACCAAACAAATATATATTTAAAGTCTTCATTGCTCATCTAATTCCTTACTTTCATGATGTTGTTCCATTCACTTGGGATGCCCAAAAACAGAGATCCAGCCAAGCTTTTCAGTGTGTTATGCAGACCTAGTTTGTTTCAATGCTGACTATCTTCTTCTTCTACTCTGTTAGAGATGGACTTGGCAGAGCATGATCCACAAGGTACAACATTTTAATGCTATATAAAGAATAATAACTTCCCTTACAATATTATATCTATGACAGAACTGTACAGTATTCCTAAATGTTAGGTTTGTCCTAGTCTTGGACTGAATTGTGCTAACTAACCTAATATAATACAACTATACAATTATTCTACTCGACCCACTCTACTCTACCATACTACACTATACTATACCAGTATGTAGCAAGATAAGGCAGGAGTTAATGTTGTGGGTTGTTCTGTCCTGGTAGAGGAACGCTTTGGCTACTGTCCTGACGGCTGGATCCGGTACCAGTCTCGTTGCTTTCTCTTTGTCAGCTCCGCCATGAGCTGGTACAGAGCAGAGGTACGTCTGAATATACAGTATACTGTGTCCATTTTTCAAGTGTTTACCTCTAAAAGAAAACAGAGAATAAGGTTAGAATAACTAGATGTGTTGGACTGATATATCCGCTCAACCATCTCTCTCTCTCATCTCCTCCTCCTCTTTGTCTCATCCCCCCCTCCTCTTCCTCCCACCCCCCCTCCTCTTCCTCTCATCCCCACCTCCTCTTCCTCTCACCCACCTCCTCTTCCTCTCACCCACCTCCTCTTCCTCTCACCCCCCCTCCTCTTCCTCTCACCCCCCTCCTCTTTCTCTCACCCCCCCTCCTCTTCCTCTCATCCCCTCCTCCTCTTCCTCTCATCCCCACCTCCTCTTCCTCTCATCCCCACTTCCTCTTCCTCTCATCCCCACTTCCTCTCACCCCCCCTCCTCTTCCTCTCATCCCCTCCTCCTCTTCCCTGTTCCAGGATTACTGTAACCAACGCCATGGAAGCCTGGTTTCTGTCCACAACCCCCGGGAACACAGCTTCCTCCAGCAGCAAATGTCTGTGGCTGGATGGCCCAACACATGGCTGGGAGGTTTCAACCTGCAGGTCAGTCTCTCTTTCTCTTCTCCTCTCTCTTCTTTGCTCTGCAATCTCTCCTTCTGTTCCTTCCATCGCCCAAGGCTCAGACGATCTAAAATATCTCTTCTCCCAGAAAGCATAGTATCTGAAGAGATGGAAGAGACAGAAATTTGCTATATTTGATCCCTTCCTCTCATCTCATCCTCTTCTTTTCCTCTTCAGAATCAGTGGAGGTGGATCGACCATGAAGGGCTCTACTACACCAACTGGTACAGCCTTGGCTCTGTCGCCAGCTACCCCTGCATGTACATGGGCAATACTCGTGAGTCTCAGCTGTCCGAAATATAAAAGTGTTGGATTGTGTCAGTGGTTTCATGGTGCTGGGTATATTGAATTATTATTTTGTATGTGTGTGGGGGGGGGGGGGCTTTAACTCTTAACTCTCTGTTGTCTCCAGTTCTGCCGTTGACTGACATGGGTTTGTTTCCTTCCTCAGTGGGCTGGCGCAACAGTGCCTGCTCCTCCTCCTTGAGGTTCATCTGTGGCAGAAACTTCAACAACTGTTAAGAGTGAAAATTGAGTAGAAGATGAAGCTTTGACCTGCTGTTGTTGACTGGATTCAGGCTTTATCTATTTTAGCTGCCTTGTAAACTGGCTGTAATGTACTGTGTCTATTTCTGGGTGAGAAAATTGCCCAGAAAGGTAAAAGTGATGTTTTTGTATAATCCTCTCAGATTGTTTTTGTTGAATAAATAAAACATTGGATTGTAACTTAGGCTTTGTATGAGATATCCGTGAAGGGGGCTATTGCACAGAGATGTAATGTATTGTTAAGTAAAATTGTTACGTAGTGGGAGTTTGTTGATATCATGAAGACTGACTCACATATTTGACACAGAAACCACAGAAATATATAACATAATCGTATTTACAAACGTTATCGGTGAGCTACGAGCTAGCATTAGAAAATCGGGCTACAACTCCAAGCACGCAAGCTAGCTATGAAGTTTTTCCAGACCAATGAAACTTGAACTTTTTTTCGGAAACTAACTTCAGTTGGCACAGAATCTTAGTCGGTCTCTTACCAGATAACCAGTGTCGCGGAGGAAAAATGGTCTTCTGCTGCCTACGTGAGTCAGAAAATATACAAAGACTGTGGAACATTTGCTATCTAAACGTTTTGTAGAACACATTATCACTATGAAGGAAATAGATTACAACCAGCTAGATGTCCTGTTGTGGCTGTTGTGTGGCAGGGAAATACACAATATTTTATTTGGGTGCAGTGCTAGTTATTCAAAAAGAATCCTCCTTCGAGCCGGATTTGAACCAGCGACCTAAGGATTTCCAACACATACAACTACAGTCCTCCGCTCTACCAACTGAGCTATCGAAGGGGAGTAGCATAAAACGTTAAGCTTTTTATAATAAACAAACTGCCGTTTCTGTGTTCAGTTTTACTGGTTCAGATTAGGCTCAATGATCGTTAATACCTCTTCTTACTCTTTCTTGTATGTATATGTATTCATATTTATATATAGAGAGACTTACTATTAGATCCACAGAATCTCCAATCAGTTCACGTCCCCTTCGATAGCTCAGTTGGTAGAGCGGAGGACTGTAGCGGTTATCAAGCTGATATCCTTAGGTCGCTGGTTCAAATCCGGCTCGAAGGAGGAACATTTTCGAGAAATCTTCAGTGTTTTATGATTCTTTTTTTTTCTTCAGTGTTCAATCATTTTTCTTCAAACAAAACCAATACTACTGGGTGTTGTGGCATCACTGTAAAAACGAAAACACACTTATTAAGACGAAACAGGATTTTCTCTTTTAGAAATGTAATATGTATTGTTACACAATTTAAGCATTTACATGGTTTGGACTTTGTTGAGCAGATGTGTTTGAAATGAAATATTGTTATAATTAAAAAGTCGTTCCCTGACCGGGAATCGAACCCGGGCCGCGGCGGTGAGAGCGCCGAATCCTAACCACTAGACCACCAGGGAGAACTGATTGCGAACACTTGTTAAACAGTATAGAAATGTTCGCTATCCGCTTGAGTTCAAACATTGTTGTATATCTTTAGCTGCGAAGCTCCCAGAATTTGACATTCGGACGCTAGTTACAGACGCGCATTTCTCTGAACTTTTCACATCACATTTCAAGCTCTAAACTAGAGAGGATACAATTTCTGGGGAAATTGTAGGGTGTGCTTGCTTGGGTCGGTTGCACAGGGGTCTGTATATTTTATATAAAAATGCATCGGGCCTACTTATTATTTATAAAGATTACATAGATTTAAAAGCATCTTTTTTTTGCTGCTCATTTACAACTCAAAATACGAGTGAAGTGTAGAATGAAATATGATGTCTTCTCATTTCCCCTGCAAGAGGCAGCTGACAGGCTGAATCAAAACGAATACATTTGGCAGACCGGTGTAAAAATTGACATAATCTCTATGACTTAAACGTCCTTTTAAGTTTTTCCCTTCTCGTGATATTTTAAGGCATTTAGCCTACTCATATTGCATCCATTCATTAATAAAGAACCCCCTTTGAAGATTATTCTACGACGTTACCGGCAGTAGAAGATGGAATCGCGATTCAAACAGTACCATCTGCTAACTGAAAATATGCCCCCAAAAACGTAAATAAGCTTGACATTTATTTAGTGGAAAATCGCTTTCATAAAAAGCTCACTGGTAGCGATCATTGTCAGTAACAACGCCAAGTGCGATATAGCCCTGTGTGGAGAAGCTGCCCCGGTAAATTGTACTACTACGGTACAGTACTAGTAGACTACTGCTGTGTTCGTCTTGGTAGCGATTGCGTTGGTTGAATTGGATTTAACGTTCCGTTGTACGGTTTAGGCTGAAATTAATTATTTTCATGAACAGATTGACAACGTTTAGGCTGTGGCAATGAAGTTCAGGTTAGTAGTTAGATAGACTTTTGATTTAAGTAAGGGGAGTTCCTAAACAGCTGTGTACTGTAGATGTTTTTGTAGTGTGTCTCGCGTAAGCTACAGCGTTGCAGTGAGCTACACTGGTTTGAAACCACAGGTAATGGTAATTTCACCAACAAATCGTTTACTAATGTCAGAATAAATCCTACAACGAAAATGTATATGTGAGGAATGTTTATTTTAACGATTGAAAACAGATACATCATAGACCACTGTAGTATGTGTTGCCCGGGCAACACAGGTTAATGTCATGATGCTAATACTTCAGTGAAATAGTAGACTACTGTTTCCGAAAGTAGATGTACTTCCTTAATAATATCAGCTTATACTGTACATTACACGTCACAATTGTGTGTCATATCACAAAGTAAAATTAGTAAATAGTTATCACCCTGGCCTCTTTGCTTGTGGCGTTCCTGCAGCTGCCTTGCAGTAAAGCTATAGTTAGCCTAGCTATCCCCCAAGTTAACAGATGCGAAACGAATGTTCTGCCAAAGGTAGTCACGCGTGTTTTCGTGACGTTAGTGACGTTAGTAACGTCAGTGACTGTGGCTAGCAAATTAGCCACCGTTAGCTTCACTTTTCGCCACAAAAACTTAACTTCAGCCTAAACCATGCAACGGAACGTAAATTCCAATAGAAGCAACTCAATCGCTACGAAGACGAAACTTTTGACACCTACTTTGTCTCTGTAGGCCAAATATTGACTGAGTCTTAGGGGGGCAAAAAGAATAATAATAATAATATATATGTGAGAGAACAAAGGTTGTGCTCTCGCCGAAGGCTTGAGCACACCCAATTAGAACTGCAGAGCGCGCCGTTTAGCAGCTCCTCATTCTACTCTTTACATTTCAATAAATTGTCAATTTGTAGTCATAACGATTGTGCTCAAATGCGCCTACATATTAGGCCTACAATCATATCATTACCAATGGTCAGACTTTTGTCAGGACTCGGTCAGTATTTAATGACATGAATAAAAGAGGCATGGTTCAGCATTATTCATTTATTTGTTCGGTAATCAATAGTTATTCACACTTAAGCACTGTGTTGTTTTTGTTTGCAAAAGTATGTTGTCATGGTCACCCCATAAATGAATAGCTGCAACCCTGCTTTTAGCAAAGTAGACTAAACAAAAACAATCAACTACTTATCCAGCATTCAGCATATTAGACAATCAATTTATAATGGCTATAATGGTGACATAATGGAGAGATCAAGAAGACCAGTCAAAGGACAGTATCAGTCATAAGTGACCAATAGGGGCTCGTTAATAGACCTATAATACAGTATCAAAGTACATTTACCATATTAACTTAGAATAAGTCTACAGTAAAATACCCTTTCCCATAGAAAAGAAACATAGGTGCATGGCTTCTGTAAACACAGTAGAAGGAAAAAACACAATCTGTCATTTAAACCATAGGAAAGATATTACAAATGACACTGTATACAATAAATTATGTACATTAATAAAAACGCAAAAACGCTTGTTATAAACTAACTACATTAAAAAGTCATAAGAAGAGGGTATTATAGTATTGAGTTAAAGGACCTTGGTGTCTAATTGTTGGCACGGTAACCGTACCACAGAACATGTCGTTGTACACACAGTCGACATTCACACCTAACGATGCAAATGCACACGCATTCACAGGAGTGACAATGTGCGCGCACACATACATACACACACACACACACACACAGGTTCTTGTAACAGCCAGAAAGGTGCTTTTCTACACAGCTTCAGTCTTCAAGGAAGTGACACACTACAACTCCCATCATAACACGCCCAACACTGCAGTCAATCCTTCCAAGTAAGCCCAAATGCTTGGCTCCTTTATAAAAGTAAGCAGCACTCATATGTATATATATGACATTAATGACCCATCCAGCTCTTTTCCCTTCCTCCAGTCACCAGGAAGGTAAGAAAGCTGACTTTCAGCGGCATCACTGTCCATCAGACTTGTAGAATCGGGGAGCAGGAAGTATCTAGATTAATGCAGGTTGTGTTTCGAACCAGATGAGCTCCTCAGTCAGACTACAAAACACAAGAGGAGGCTCCGTGTCTGGCCCTCACACAATCACACCAACACTGCCCCCCCCCCCCCCCCCCTCTACACACAGTTGGTACAAAGTGTATAAAAAAACTATTTACATACATGTAAACTCAACATACCATACATGGAATGAGGTTAAATGAAGGTTACATCCTCAAAAGGATCAAATAAGTTGTTATAAAACTGGTGGGTCTTTGTATGTTTGTGTACTATGGTGGCTATAGCTCAGTGCTAGAGCATTTAACTGAACACCAAGAGGTTGCAGGTTCAAATTTCCATCTGTACGCCGCTTTGGCCAAAAGCGTTTGCTAAATGAACATATTATTATTATTATGTTACACAGTAATGTTTGGTTGGGTCTCTGTGTGGTCAGTGGGCAGAGGTGTAGTTGAGAAGTGTGTCCACAAGGGGGCACACTAGAACGCGGCAGCAACCAGTGTCACACCCAAACCAAAGGTGGATCTGATCGAATGACGTACACGCTCGGTCTCCTTTTCTTTCTCTCTCGTGTGATTCGTAAGCTCTGTTGAAGTACCGTTTACAAGTTAAGTTACTACTCCTATTCTAAGCTACATACTCGTACCATTTTTTTCTTTCTCTCAGTCTCCTTCTTTGTCTTTCTCCTCCTTCCGAGTCCTCTCCCCCTCCCCTTCATATCTCTCATCCCATGTCCTTTTTTCCATTGGGTTTTCTTCAGTTCCACGATTTTGCTTCTCCATTCCTTCTCTTCTCTTTCCGAGTAGTGTAACTTGTAAGTTATTCAAGGTTAGTTAACTAGTACCGGCTCAATCTCACCTCAGTATTGACAAACTAGGTTTAGTAAATAATCACTTAAAAATGTGACCACCATAAACAAAATACAGCCATAATGAGCCTACTATTTCTTGTACGATTGGTTAGAAGCCCAAAGTGAACCCACCAATCAAGAGGAGCCTTCAAAACAGTCAACCAATAACGTATTACGTCCCCTTTTCCTGATAGTGAGTCTTTGTTAGTCATCAGATCGTTCTCTCTCGTCCTCTTCTTGTTCTTTCTTCTTCTCTCCGTTCCTCCTCTCTCTGATGGTCCTCCCCTCTTCTTCTTCTCTCCGTTCCTCCTCTCTCTGACGGTCCTCCCCTCTTCTTCTTCTCTCAGAGTAGCAGGGAGTCTTCCTCCGTGATGCCCTGCGCCCTCAGCTCGTCCAGGATGTTGTCCAGGTGACCGGGGTCAGGGTAGCCGTGGCCCGTCAGGTTGGAGCCAAACTCGGTCTTGTGGTGGATCTCATTCCAGACCACCGTGTCCTGTTCCCCCGTGGTGCTGGAGGTCCCCACGGAGAAGATGAGACGGCGATCCCATGCTTCCAGGAGCAGACTCAGGACCTGGGGGG
This sequence comes from Osmerus mordax, assembly GCF_038355195.1. NCBI lineage: Eukaryota > Metazoa > Chordata > Actinopteri > Osmeriformes > Osmeridae > Osmerus > Osmerus mordax. Next base: position 14,562,367 of record NC_090063.1, on the reverse strand, counting down.
GAGGAGGAGGGGGAGGAGGTTTCATGGTGGAGAGGAGGGAGTAGGGTAGAAATGAGGAAGGAGGAGGTGAAGAGGGAGTATGGTAGAAGTGAAGGAGGATGCGATATATTAGATGACTGACTGATGATGTGCCTTTTCCATATGGTACACTGTCTGTGAGTGTGTGTGAACATGGTGTACTGCGTGGCCGGTGTGACGACTTTTACCTTGCGTCCTTTCTCACTGTCTGGGAGGTAGCAGTGCCGGGGGAAGCCCCTGGCTGTGAAGGGCTTGCCAGGATTAGGGTGCTCTGGACCCTGGGAGAGAGAAAAGGAAGAAGGGAGGTGGTGATGATGGAGAGAGGGAGGTGGAAGAGAGGAAGAACAAAGTTAAGCCAGCACTTTTTAAGTTACTGGAAAACCACTATTCACACACACACACACACACACACCACCAGGAGCATTACCTGAATGCCGGGGGTGATGTTGTAGATGACGCGTATGGTTTTCCAGTCGGGGTGTCCAGGCAGGGAGTGGGGTATTACATGGTACTCCATTTTCCCTGCTGGCTGGCTTCCCGTTTTCACCCCGTAGATGGTCTTACAGGTGGGACACTGCAGGCTGGAGGAGAAGGAGACTATAAAATACTGTAGGTATCTCGAGTGTGGTCATCTTTGTATCACACGTCGGAATTTTGCTCAATTTCAAAAGTTCCTTAAACCGGTCCATTTATTAAGAATTACACACATCACTTCGTGTTAATGTATCAATACGATACATGACATACCATATATGAAACGATACATGATATGAGATATATCACGTACAAATATCACATACAATATCACGTACAAACACAAAGCGTGTGTATGAAGTGTGTGTACAAGCTGTACCTTCCATCCTTGTTGCCGTTGTTGTACATGGTGACCAGACACTGGAGGTGGTACTGGTGTCCACACTGAGCCAGACGGCCCACTGACTCCCCCCGCTGCACAGCCCCTAACCCCGGGCCCCCGCACCCCGACGGCCCCTCCAGGGGCTCCATGCAGATGGTACAGTCCTGGGGAGGGAGAGGGGGAGAGAGGAGGAGAAAAGGGGGAAGAGGACGAGGTAGAAAAGGGTGAGGTGTGAAGATGAGGAGAGGAAGGAGGGATGAGGAGACATGAGTTAATGCACTAGACCCGCTCACAGGTCGCCGGGCTGTGTGCTTTAAGCTCCTGCTTCAGGTGGGATTACGTGATGCCAGCTGTCTCACCAGGTCAGGCAGAGTCCTGGCCCTCTTAAAGTACTTCATCACCACCTCCTCTGGGCTCTTCCCTGGGGAACAGACCAACACGGACAGCGTAAGAAGAAGAACGTCACTGTGTGTGTTGTGTGTGTTGTGTGTGTGTGTGGCTCCCTGACACACCTTTGCGGGCCTGTTTCTTGGTGGTCTTGCGGCAGCAGTGACCCAGGCCAGGTACAGGCTTGATGTCGCTCTTGCTGACAGGAGGGGGGTGAAGCTGCATCCTAGGGGGCCGGGTTAGACACACTGGCAGCCCTGCCGCGCTCATCAGGATCCCTGTAATACCTGCAGCACACAGACAGGGGGCGACTGTTAGCACAGGAAAAGAAGCCATATGTTTTTTTGTGATGTAAAGAGGGTGATAAACGCGTGTGTGTGTTCGTACCTGCCAACGCGGGATACACTGGGCTGGATCCATTGAGGTTCTTCACAGGGACGGTGGGCACACTGGAAAACAACACATACACACATATTCTGGTTACACACTGGACCACAACACACACATACAAGACCCCCAACACACACTGTGCTTACACACCGGAACATCCACACGCTAAGTACACACTAGAACACAAAACACACACTCACACTCTGGGTTCCCACAGTTTCAGGTCAAACTGAAAGATGCTACGTGAAGATTCACTCCACCCACAAACACCTACAGTTCAGAATCAGAATCAGTTACCAACGAATCAATACTCACTGATAAGACCTGAGGATTGTCATCCTACAACAGAGGTCAGACCAAACCAATCAATTAGAAAACTGGACGAATGAGGAAAGAAAGTTTCTCTTAGACAGACCGGTCCTCCTTTTCTCTGCTCCCTCTCTCCCTGTGCTTCTAGACTCCCTCTCTGCGGTGAAGTGTGGTGTGTTACCGTGTGTGTGTGTGGGTTGAAGCCGTCTTATGAAGCTAATCTGTGAGTTTCCACCTGCCGGGGGAGCTCAGAGGAGACAGACGTCACCAGCAGCGTCACAAGCTCATTACTACTGCACCTGACACACACACACACACACCCACACAAACACCCAAACACACACACACACACCAGGCCTAACACACACACGTTAGTCCACAAACACATCAGTCAATAGTTTTACAGGCACTATTATTGACCCCTGTTGGACAGAGGGTGTCTTTTGTCCTGCCAGTCGTAAACCCCCCTCTGAAGAAAGACCCTGGGGAGGACTAACGACTTGTTCGGTCACCAGCAACGAATGACTGTTTCTCATCAAGGAGATGACAAGTTGCCACGGTTGCCTGTTTGTTTTAGGGAGGAAGTGGATATTATGGGATGTGGATGTGTCTTGAAATGTGTGGTCAGCTATTGTGTGTCCCTCTGCCGGTGACTTGGTAAACCTCAAGCTTTGAAACTGTGCTAAATTAGTTTTTTTAAATCCAGATTTGAACCAGCAACCTAAGGATTACAATATCTGTTTTTGATAGTCCTCCACTCCACCAATTGAGCTATAAAGAGGATCCAAAAGAGACCAAATATCATGTGAAAATTGGCTCATATCAGTGGTACAGTTGTGTAAATAAGGACAACATCCTATTAACTCCAGTAAATCTAACCAACCACCCAGCTGTTGAGATCCACCACCTCTCAGATCCTTTACCAACTACAAAAAAACCTCCTTCGAGCCGGATTTGAACCAGCGACCTAAGGATTTCCACATTTTGTCTCTACAGTCCTCCGCTCTACCAACTGAGCTATCGAAGGGGTATACTTACACAGTTGATAATTGGAAGGCAGAAAGCTAAACATGGAGGGATTGACAGATAAAGGAGGGATAGAGAGGAGGGCGATGGGGGGGGCAGCAGAGAACGTATCTGCCGTCGCTTCCGGTCCAGGTTTGGTCTTAACAAGCTTTGTGAGTCTGGACTAATCAGCTTTTAAATAGACACGGTGTGTGTGTGTGTACGTTTGATAATGTGTGTGACGATGTGTGTGACGATGTAGCTACGTATGCAAGTTTGTTTGTTTGTGCTTTTTCGTCCACCTGGAGTCAGTAAC